>NC_092039.1:106568814-106875672 GCF_003086295.3 Arachis hypogaea
TATAGATAAATATATATATAATTTAATTTATTTTTAATATAATTTTAATATATATTTTATACTAATAATTAATCTTTTAGTAATTAATTTAGTATATACATACCATAATTCTAATTAACAACATCTCCCGAACAAACGAATACGGTTTGTTTGTTATTGGAGATTGAAACCGACAAAAATGTACGATCATTATTTCTTATAAAAATACTTTGAGGTGGATAGACAATAAAAATAAAAGTAGTGAGAATGAATATTTTTTATAAATATATACGTAATTACTTTATTTATTTTAATGTATATAAATTTTACTATATATACTTATAGCTAAAATAAATTAAAATAAATGAAAATTTGATGTTAATATTCTGTTAACAAATCAAATAAAAGTATTTCATGTTTTTTTAAAGAAAAAACTATTGAACACCTATGAAAAGAATTCACAAATGTCTTTAAAAAAATTTATGCTTTCACATGGTTATACTTGATAAAAAGAAGAAAAGAAATTGAATGGGAAAATATAGAAAAAGTGAATGTGACTTTTTTTTGTTTTTTAGTTGGTTTAATAATTAGAACACACATATGGTATCATATACTGTAAAACCGCAAAACTTAATCTTTATATAATGATGGATTGATAGATCCATCTACATACACCCATCAATCCATAGTTTTTATTTTATTTTAGTGTAAATTTAAAACATAAATAAAGATTTGTTAATGATTTTATAGTGGCAACAGTTAGTAATTATTTATGCACATAAATAATGACTAGTAATTATTAATTAAGAATAAACTATTAAAATAATATTAAAAAATATAAACTGTTGAAAAAAATATTTCAAAAGGTCCTAACAATAAATAAGTTTTTGAAAATTTAAAAACGTAACAAAAAATACTAAATATTAAATCAAAAATACTATGGATAAACTAAAATTAGTCACTAAAATCAGCCATTAATATATTTGTGTATAAATAAATATGTTATTTAATTATTTTTAATGTATATTTGTATTCCAATATATATTTTATACTGATGGTTGATTTTGGTGGCTAAATTTGGTATACACATAGCATAGTTGATATTAAATATATACTCTAAAGAAAATCTCTAAAGATTAAATTTTGATGCGATTTTTTGCAATCAATTATTAAATAAATGAAATCTATTATTCTTAAAATTTGATAATTTTATGTCAAATATTTTTTTATTGTGAATAACCAATTTTTTTAAAAAACTAAAAAAAATAGAGATTTTTTTTTGAATTTTACGTGTGTCTTCTAAATATTTATTCAAATATTGACAAAAAAAATTAGATCAGATGGATAAGTCATTTGTTAAATACAAAAGTTTTTGTTCACTTATTAAAAATATAATTTTTTGAGTATTTTTGTCGCATTTTCAAATTATTCAAAAATTGTTTTGTCGATAACATTTTTTAAAGACCTTTTTATAAATATTTGAATTTTTTGGATACCAAATTAATAATTAGCTCTATTAATTACTTAATTAAAGATATAACATATTGAAAGGTTCTTGAGCTAGAAAGAACAAAATGAAGATTAGGCATAGCCCAGAGAAAAAGGAAGAGAATAAATGTAGTTGAGAGCTATATATATATATATATATATATATATAGAGCAATGCTAGGAACCAAAAGGGTATTAGCCAAAAATCAGCCAAATATTTTTGGGTGAATTCAAAATCTCTACGAGTTAATATATATGAATGTTTTTTCTGCTAAGTATCAGAATGTTTCTTTTTCATACTAAATGAATGTTCTTTTATATATTTTTCGATTTTTTTTGTATTATAAATGTAAATGTCTCTGTTTCTTTAAGAATTTTATATTTTTTTAATTTTATAAATATTTAATTATTTTTACTAAAATATAATTGGATGTTTCTTTTATTAAGTATTTTAAATAAATGTTTTTTTTATAATCCATCTCATGGCTATTCTGATGAGAAGCACGGGAATATAAATTTGCCACCGTGAAAGAACACCAGTAACGGAAGCTTGGAGTTCTGATCCAGTGTTTCGCGGGGTAGGTAGATCCTCGCCCATGTGCCCTTTGATTTGTTGATGGGGAGGTCTTTGGAGAGAACCTTGGTGGAGGGGTTGGGATCTGGTGCGGGAGGGCTCGCCCATGTGCCCTTTGATTTATTGATGGGGAAGTCTTTGGAGAGAACCTTGGTGGGAAGGTTGGGATCTGGTGCGGGAGGGCTCTCTAGGGGCACGGGCCTGCGCCTGACGCTGCCGTTTCTGTTCAATACGAGGTTGAGTTGCCTGTATGGATTCTTATTGCGTTGAGAGCGTTTCAAAGAGTATGGAAGTCGCCGGCGCTTCCAGCAGCATTGGTGAGAGAGAGAGAGGTGTGTGTGATTGTTGTAGGTGGGTATGTTAATGTGAGAGAGAAAAGAAAGACTTTTATAGATTTTAATTAGGTTTACTTAATTAATTTTAAATTTTTTAAATTTTGAATTCTATAAATTTAAAATTAATTATTAATATAAATTAATGTGATTTTGTTTAGTTTTTTGCTGATAACCTTTTGATTCATATACTTTTCCATATATATATATATATATATATATATATATGAGTGATAGCACTCAGCTAATCAAGAAAGTAAAGAAACAGAACTAAAAGGACATTTCCTAATTTGTTATAACTACTAACTGTCACTAAAAGTATTAACTGCTAATTAACTATCCTTTATACTCTCACTAAAACTCAAGACTGGTTTTAGAATCACTCTGAGCTTGCATCTAAACTTATTAGAAGTTGATAGAAGTTTAGTTAAAATATCAGTTATCTAATCACTGTTTGGGATGTGTATTACATATATAATTGTCGCTTGTTAATCTTGTCTCGAACAATTTGAATGTGTAACTGAAAATTCTTAATTTTATCATAACACTGAATTAGCTATGAGCATCACTATACTCATTTTATCACACAAGAATCATAAATGTTGTTTGGAGGTTGATGTTTAACTCCTAAACAAGATATTTTCGCTAAACTAATTTTACTTTACACATAGCTTGACTCTTAAATTTTGTTTCTATAAAAAATCTATTAATAGTAGCTTGTTTGCTAAATAATCAAACAATTTCGTTAGAAAACCAACATAAGATGTAGTCAACTGTAATCAATTAACAATTTTTTTTAGAAAAAAATATAAATTTAAATTATTATAAAAAATTCAAAATCTAAAAAAAATTTAAAAATAAATTATTTAATATCCAAAAGTAATTATTTAATAACATGATGTATACTATTTATTATAATAATTAATTCAACAAGGTTGTGTTTGTTTTGTTGAGACATGAACATTAATTGTTAGACACGGTAATTTACGTCTATTGTTTGTTTGTTGAGACAGGTTTTAGAGATTTGGATCCTCTAAAGTTTGAATTTCACTTTAGAGAGTAAAGTGTGATCTCTCACCATTTATTTTATAGGTGGGGCCAAGAGTAAATATAAGAGAGAAACCATTCAAAGTAGAAGATCACATTTTACTCTCTAAAGTAAAAATTCAAAATTTAGAGGATCCAAATCCAAATTTTAGATAGACACGATAATACACAAATACACATAAAATATATGTATTTACTGTTCTTTCTTAAAGTTAAGATACGAAAATACAATACATAAGATACAAAATTTAACTTTTCTATTCCTAATTATTTTTAAATTTATCAATATATAAGACACAATGTATAAAACACATAAAATAAAATTAATATTTATTTTATACATATATATTTTATACATTATTATTAAATACTTTATAAAATTATATTTATAAATTTTTGTGTATTTATATAAGTATCTATGTATCTCAATGACATTAGCCAAAAGCAATCCAACAAAACCTAAAGTGTTTGGTGGTGTCTTATAAATTATAATTCGATCGAAGTGATGATTGGAGAACTACTCTTTATACAGTCCCGATGGAATTGGACGCAAACACGGGTAGATACATTTTGTTAAATTCATCGAAGCCAGAACCTAAAAGCAAGTACATCAAAGCCAAAATAGGTTTTCTTTAATTTATTGGCATAATAATAATATCATTATTACCGTGTTTACTTGCATTAATTATTGGTTGTTTGTTTCCTTGGCCGTGGGATCGCACCAAAAGAGAAGCTTCCGTAGTGCATGCAGATTCATCGTCCAAATTCATCAGCAAGCAGTGCAATTCGACAACAATAGAGGAAATTATGCATTATATAAGCCTTGCAAAATTCTCACTTTCTTTGTTTTATCCTTACAGTTTGAAACGGTCTTAAAATTATCAATAAAACTCTACGTTTAAATAAAATACTTGGTTAAATCTAATTAAATTATTATAACAATTTTTTAAATTACACGCATTTTTTTCTTTTTTTTCTTTTTTTTCTTCTGCTTCTTTGTTTTTTTCTCTTTCTCCTCTTCCTCCTCTTTTTTCTTCTTCTTCTTCCCTTAAATTCGCGCACAGAGATTCTTCTTCTTCCCTTCTTTTTCTCTTTTTCTTTTTTCTTTTTCTAAATTCACACATGCAGATTCTTCTTTTTCTTCTCATCTTTCTCTTCCAATGTTGCGTCTTCTTCTTTTTTTTCTTTTTCGTTATCGTCATCACCAATAACACCAATATTTTACAAACATCTTTATTAGTTCTAATTTTCTCTGAATTTCGATTCATTTCTTAATTTATTTCTGTTCATTTGTATGTTAATTGAGGTTCACTTGATGCTACTGATAAGTATTGACCAAATTTTTTTTTCTTAAGTAATTTTGGTTTATTTCTTAATTTAATTGAGGTTTTGTTTGGATCAAAAAATGAATTCGATGTGTTTTTGTTAATGATTGAGTCTTTTTTACTGTTTGTTTAAATTTGAACTAATTTTGGTTTATTTGTGTACTAATTGAGGTTCATTTAATGCTGCTAATAAGTATTGACCAAATTTGTAATTTCTTAAGTAATTTTGGTTCAATTTTTAGTTTAATTGATATTCATTTGGATCCAGAAATGAATTTAATGTGTTTTTGTTGATGATTGAATTTTTTTTACTGCTTGTTTAAATCTGAACTAATTGAATGAAATATAATGGAGTGGAATCTAATGCAATTGAATAAAGTGATAATGAATAATTTCATTCTTCTTTTGCTAAAAAATTTGGTCAATACTTATTAGCAGTATCAAGTGAACCTCAATTAACACAAACACATCAAATTCATTTCTGGATCCAATTATCCAAATGAACTTCAAATAAACTAAGAAATGAACCGAAGTTACTTAAGGACTAAAAAAATTAGTCAATACTTATTAGCAGCATCAGGTGAACCTCAATTAACACACAAATGAATCGAACTAATTCACAAATGAATCGAAATAAACTAAAAATTGAACCGAAATTATTTAATAATGGCACCAGAGGAGGAGGAGGAAGAGGAGGAGGAGGAGAATATATTTGACGTTATGGAAACGCGCTTATGTACACACAGATGTGATGAAAATGGTTTTTAGTGAGTTTGGGCTAGGGATGTCAATGGGACAGGGCGGGGGCGGGGATGCCTCCCTACTCCCCATCCCCGCCCCCAGATTTACTACCCGTCTTCGTCCCCGTTCCCCCCCCCCCGGGGGGGAATATTGCTCCCTATCCCCATCCCCCACAGGGTCTCATTTCCCGCGGAGACCCCATTCCCCATCTATCTGATAGTTCTAACTAATTATTAATTTCGATATGAATAGAGATGTAAGTATCCATTCTATACAAAAATAACAAGATTTTATACGAAAAATCTAAACGACAAGATAGTGACTTCTTTCGAAATGACGCAGTAGGGGAACGCAACGGCGAGCCAGAGGATAGAGAAGTGGACAAGGTGGGAGACGCGGCAACAGAGAGGAGAATGGACACAACGACAAAGTTACGGAAAGGAACGCTGCAAATAGAGAGCACGACGCAGTGAGGATCATGGCACGGTGAGATGTGATGATGCGGTGAGAAGAGAGAGCGGCGAGAGGGTGGCTGCAGAGAGGTTGGATAGAGTATAGACAGCTTTAGGGATTTCTGGATTGAAAAAGAATTATGCAAATGAGGATTAGGAGTTTTGGATTTCTGTGTGTGTGTGTCAAATTACTAAAAAACATATATGAGAAATATACTATGAAAGACAATTCAATAAATTTATGAACTTTGGGGATTAGCGGGGATGGGGTGGGGATCCCCGCTTGGGTCCCCGTGCCTATCTTGGAAAAATTTCATCTCCTGTCCCCATCTTCACGGAAAAATTTTCCATAATCGGATCCTCATTCGGGGCAGTCTCCGCACAGATCTCCGTTTTTCGAAAAGTTTTGCCATCTCTAATTTGAGCTAACTTAATTAAATCTAGTTATCAAAAATATTTAGATATGTACTTAAACTACAAAATTATTTATCTTAAAAATTTTAATTAATATATATATATATATATATATATATATATATATATATATATATGGTTATATTTTTAATGTATTCTTTTACATAAAATTATCTTTTAAATTTATATGAATTTTTACATAATTTTTTTTACTGAAGTTACACTGAATTTTTTTTGGGTCAATAAAACTTAAATTTTAGACTTTTTAAATTATCGTCGAATACCGTGATTAATCTCTTTTTGGATTGTCGATATTTGATATGCAAGACAATTGAACTAAAATATTTTTTTAAGAAAAGTATAGAGTATCAATGTACTATCTACTAATTTATTATTAATAATAATTAATTATTATATTTTAAACATATGTATAAAGAGATACATCTAAAAAATACATATATAAAGATATTTCTATAAAAAATAACTATAAAAAAAATATTTTTATTAGACATATTCGTAAAGACATTTTTATTAAATACAATAATAAATAAAAATTGATAAAAATTAACAAAAATACTACATAACAATTTTTTTATATCTAAAAAAATAATCGATGTTTAATTAAAAGAATATAATATAAGTATCTACTATTCAACCACAATCGCTGCATTAATTCACTTTCATTAGTTGCTTCAGTGAGGAAAACTAAGTGAATATCTAAGTGTTTGTTAAAAGTTATTAATTTTTTTATCAGACGAACTCAGAAAAATTTAGTCGTAAGAATAAAAATATAATAAAATTTAGATATAGAGATATTTTTTTTTTACTTCTCACGATACTTAACAAATTAAAAATTAATTTATCAAAAATTTAAGTTTCATTTAAAAGGGTCAATGAATTACTATATATACATACAAGACAGAATTCAAATTCACACTACTTATTTAAACGGATGACTAAACTAATATAACTTAATTTAATTATCAACTAATTAACTAATATAATAAAATTAATTATCACATTTTTTGAGTTTATTTATTTATTTATTTAATTTTTTATTTATACTAAATTAAATTTAACAATATAATTAATTAATTATTATTAAATATTAAGTTTAACAAAATATATTTTTAACATATACACAAAAAAATTATATTTTAGGACAAATATAATATAATAAGGGATAAATATATATATATATATATATATATATATATATATAAGTATTAGTTTTTCTTTTAAATTTTGTAGGGACAAAATGCCCCTCTTCAATCAATGTAGGTCTGTCCCTGCTTTTCATGTTAGCTTTTTTTATGAGTAATAATTATTAGAGAAAGTACAGAAAAATAATGCTAATTATGAACAATATGAATAATGGATTAAAAAGAAAAAGTAAAATTAACATTTAAAAATTAGATCACTAATTAATTATTTAATTTTAAATTTTAAAATTTAAAAAATTAAAATTAGCATTTAAACCATTCACATTACGTATGATTATTTCTAATTTCACTATAACCTTCAATACACGTCTAAAATTCGTCGTCATCTTTTTCGATTCTCACATACGCTTCTGCATTCGCCCCGCCGGCCATACCGACGCCGCCACAACCTCTCACCGACATCGCCTCCACCTCCGCCGGTCAGCCCGATGCTCCTCGCCCTTTAGCGCTCACTGTTTTCGCACCACTCTCCCAACAACCATCATCGCGGACAGCAAATCTCCCCGTTGCGCGTCCGTTGTGCCAGGCTCGTCTCTCTCTCCCGCACCGGAAACTAACCTCAGGGTCATTTTCAACCACTGATGTCTCTCTCTTTCCATACGATCGTACTCTTTGCCGTTGAACTTGTCGGCCCCGACACTACTACGCTACGCACCCCATCCGTCGTTGTTGACAAGGGTGTGAAAATTTTTCTGAGAAATGTAGGACCCTTTACCTACACTGTTTCATGTATATTTACGGAAGAGAAATTGAATTTGCATGCTTCCTTAATTATCATTGCATGGAGGATATTTGAATTTTGGAATACTTAAATGGCAATAGTCACAAATGAGCATATTATAGAATGATCATTTTAGTAGGTATACGGATGGTTATTTTAATTGTTATGTGAATTATTATTTTGATTGGATTGGATTTAGTTATATATTTTATATGTTGGATGTTCAATTTATTAGGTCTGTGGATGATTATTTTTATTCTTAAGTTGATGGTTATTTTCACTATGGGTGAGCGACGCCGATGGCAGCGTGTGACAAACCAAGCAACGACGGTGAAGTGGGATGATTATTGATAAAGGTGGAAATGGTAGCCGATTGGAAAAAAAGAGTGTATTGGAGTGAAATACTTTGATAAATTAAGGTTTGAGATGATTATTTTTTTAGAATAATTGAGTGATTTTTTTATTTAGATCATTTACAGAATATTTTTTACTTTTTATATGTACTTAGACTAAATCTATAGTCCATTATTTACATTAGAGGTAAATATCAAATCGGTATCCAAAAGATTCTGGTGCTGACAAAATGGTACCTAACTTTTGTTATTGACAAAATGGTTTATAAAAGATTTTAAATTTTGACAAACATATCTCCGAGCTCACTAGAGAAAATCTCCGACAAGAACAATGTTGATATGGTCACTACGTTTTGATGACATGGCAAAAATTCTCCCCAATCCTAATTCTTCCCCTTTCCTAACGTACTTCCCCTTTCCCCTTCCTGAAGTCACTCTCCCCCTCCAACCCTAACCCCTCCCTCCCCTTCCCTAACCTTAATCCCCCTTCCCAAATGCACTTCCCCCCTCCCCAATCCAAAATCTCCCTTCTGACCTTAATCCCCTTTCCTTGCCCTTTTGAACCTTAATCCTCCCTTCCCAATGTATTATTTTACACTCTCAATTCACTCTCCCCCAAAAATAGAGCTCAACCTTCTAAGTCTTACAGAGCCAGTGTCACCAACATTGCATGGTCTCCATCTCGTCGTCAGATCTTCTACGTTCGCCAGCATCGTCTGTCTCCTCTGACACGGCGCGGTCACCTTCAACATTCACTGTTGTGCTTCGCGGTTGCGTGCTTCCCTCCTTGTGGTCGAACATAAAAACAGATACACATAGCAGCAACATCTCACTCATCGGCCTCGTCTCCGTCACCTCTGCTCGCTGTTCACTGCCAGTCGCTGCTTGTATCTGCTTGCTGCTCGCCCCTAGTTGCTGTCTTGTCTCCTTTATCTGTGTTTCATCTTGGCTCCGTCATGCCTTGCCTCCACTGTCTCCCGTGTTCTTCTTCTGGCCTTGTCTAAATCTGCTTCTTGCTTCAATGGTGTCTGTATTAAAATTTATTTTATTTTATTTTGATTATTGTATATGAATTTGTTTCTTGCTTCTGGCCTTGTCTAAATCTGCCTCCTCTGTTTTTTGAATTGCAAATTAATCTAAAAATTTAGGACAATTTATGATTTAAAGAGTGAGAGAATGTGATAAAAAAAGGAGATCTTTTACTGGATTAGGGTTCAGGAAGATTTTCAGGACAACTCATGAGTGAGAGAGTGAGCTGGGGAAGGGGGTTAGGGTTCAGAGGGGGAAAGGAGGTGGGATTAGAGTTGGGGAATTTTGGATTTTTCAGGTTGGCCTGGATAATTAATTAAAAATTCTACCTTGGATTTTTCGATGACCACCTCAGCATCTTTTTCATTGGAAATGTGCTTCGGTGAGTTCGGAAACACGCTTGTCAAATTTTAAAATATTTTAGAGATTATTTTATTAATAACAAAAATCAGGTACCATTTTGTCAGCGTCAAAATCTTTTAAATATCGATTTAGTATTTACCTCTTTACATTATTTAGATTTCTCATTGTCTTCCTAACGAAATTTATTCTTTTATATCATGATATCCTTCTTGTCTTTTATGTAGACATATTACAAGTTTTCATCCACCAATATTAGAAAAGAAAGTGGCATTATATCAAATAAAAAGAAAGTGATAATATTTATTACCTAATATTTTGATTATGAATAAAAATTGGTATCAATAATTAATTAAAGGTGAATCTAAATATATATATATATATATATGTGTGTTTATAATAATTTTTTTAATTTTAATAAATATAAACTAATTTTAAAATTTTTTTTAGAAACTTTTAAAAACGTCCTAATTTCTCAAAGCTACAAAAATAAACATATTTTTTATTTGCCAAATATAAATTAAAGTCCTTATATTTTTGAGAAACACAAATACTTCTCTAGAACACTCTACCAATCAAACCTAAACTTACTATTTTATTTAACATAATGAAATAAACAAACAGAAAAGAAAAATGTTTATGTTAAATTAAAGGTGTATATATATACACACACATTATTATGTTTACTATTGATTTATTGTCAACGGGAAATGATGAATCCTCCTAGGTATTATTCTTTTACTTTATAAACAAAGAAATTTTTTGATATATATTTTTAAAACAAAATTACATTTAAATTTCTATTTTTTTTCAAATTAAACGAATTGTTAGACATACTATATATTAAGAGGTCTATCACCATATATATGCTTCTCAATGTCATGGGGTTTTCCTTTTAATAATTAAGAATATTTTAACTCTAGGTAGTAAAGTATTATTGTGATAATCATTTAATTAAATAGTAATATTATATATCTAAATCTTTTAATTAATCACATTCAATTAAATTAAATAATAAGACTTGAAATAATACTATTTATAATTAATTTTTGTTAATATTAAATCAATTTAATTAAATTTAATTAACAAAAATACTTAAATATATAATATTATTCTTAATTAAAAACTTATGCATGCCCAACTAAACCTGGAAAACTACAACAAACTTATTCCAAAACTAAATTTCAAAAATTAAAATTAACTTGAAAGAAAAATTTAGAACAACTAGCAAGTAGCACACAACGCATCTTCATTCAGACGACCAATACGACAAACGCATTTGGAAAACTTTACAAGTCTAGGATGTCATAATAATCCTTGCCTATATTTTTTATTGATTATATTTCAATCTATTTTTCTGTTTTCTATAAATGAATTTTTCTATCTCCTTGGGAAAAGAAATTATGATATATACGACAAAATAATTCGGAGAACAAGGAGCTTGATTTAATTTTAATTTTGAGTGAACATTTATAATGTTATAAATAATAAAGTTCATAGTAGAAAGAAAAATAGAAAGTAAAGACTGTAAAAATTAAATTGCTCATTATCAAATTGTTGAATTGTTATAAATATATATACACAACACAAAATGTGTATCTCATTAAATCTAAAAACATTTTAGAGGAATAAAAAATAACTGACAAATTAATGAGTCATTATCTTCTAAAAGGATCATAACAAATAAAATTGTGAATAAAAAAATAGAATATGATTGAATAATTATCTTAGTTGGACCTGTGTATTCTCTGAATATTGGACAGTTTGTACCTTATGTTACATTACGCTTTCGCAAATTAAAAAATGAAAGGTGTCAAAAATTTTTAACTTCAACAAGTTAGAGTGGAACAGTTGAAGAGAAAGAGATTTAGTGAATATGTAAGCTAGTTAATTGGAGGAAAAGACAAGAAGAAGTTTCATATTTTGATGTTTAATTGAGTATGAGTCTTCATATTTTGATGTTTAATTGAGTTATTGTTGAATTTTATTGTTTAATTGTTTAATTTGAACTTGTCATTCTTTTTTCACTTTTAATTGGATGATGATATCTATATTCTTGTCATAAGTGAGTTATTTTAGTGAGGCTTGAGAGTGAACTGTCAAAGACGAGTCTTAAATTCTTGTGCTACATGATTAAATGGTTTTAGTGTGTGCTAATTAATATAAACTCTAGCTAAATGTTCACATCTTCTGGGTTAACTTACTATAATTATTATTCCATGTTAGTTAGTATAATAAACTCTGGACAAAATTTTTATAATTTGATTAGTTAATTTGTCAAGACGAATTGAGTTGGGTTGAATTCAATTAATGCCAATTGAAGGATAATAATAGTTAGTATATACAAACCTTTCCATATTAACATTTTTTCCACCTTTAGTGTAGCTCTCACAAATCTTGTGGTTGTTTGCTTGGGATTTTGATAATGCGACAACCAATTTGCATATATCTAAAGTCAAATTTTGATAAGATAGTGGGTTAATATATTGCTTCTTTAGGAATCTAATTTTGTTGATTGTGTGTTAAATACTAGAAGGAGGAATGTCATTTAAGCATTGAAAGGGTGAACAAATAGTTAGTTATAGAAGCTGTTAGAATCAGTTAGGTTGTTAGAAGCAGTTACACCACCTGGCAGTGGCGGTTAGGATTACCTAAGCTTCTTGTAGTGCAAGCCTCTACTATGAATACTTCTGTACTTTCCTATCACTCTCACATTGATTACAAAATATCTCAAGTTCTCTCTCTCTACCTCCTTTTTCTTTTTCAAACATGATAAGATTAAGATTGCTTACATATTGGGCAGTTAGAAAATAAAAATCAAAATGTCTTAGATACCTGTAAGTGCAGTTAGAAGGTGGTCCATTTTGTCAAGTGAAATTAAATTCAAATTAATTTTTTTAATACCAAATGATGAAGAGCTTTAATTTGATGCTACACATTGGGAGCTACTTCTAGTATTCATATAACTTGAATTTGGAAGGAAAACTCAGAGACACTAATTGGGAGACTGATTGTGTGCTAAAAATATAAACGTTTTTGTACATAATTAATTTTTATAATGACTTACAAACATGGTAAAAAAAGAGTTAAGTTCCTCTTAAAGGTATTGCGCTAAAAGGATGGAACCCAAAAGAACACTTTGAGGCGTTGAATTTCTCTTCAGTAGAAACTATATTGGTGGAAGTGGATTGGTTGGATTTGGAATGTAAAGGTGTCATCTAGTTAAAAGAAAACCAAACTAGATGTCCCTTCACTAATATCATATGTCAGGAGCTTTAGTTTAATGTGCGGGAATCTACTTCCTACCTTTTCAGTTGACAAGACTTGAGGTGACATGAATACCTAAAGATATTTTGGAAAAAGCAGTAAATTAAATGTCAGATTAAAACCATTGGACAATAGATTTTCTCTTCATCATGGTTTTACATTATAAAAAGGACCTCAAGCCACCTCTATAAAGCACCTTCAACTAGACTTCACCTTTACTTTCACCATCATCTTCTTCTTCACAGACCTTTTACCTTCTTTTTTCAAAAAGCTTTACCTTTCTTCTTCTGAAGCTAAGAAGCTAAAAAATCCATCTTTTCCTCCACCCAAATTTTCTTTCATTATTCTTCATTTCATTCACCACCTTCACGAGTATAAAATGGCTTTCTGGTGTTCCACCAAAACACTCGAAAACCATTAATCAATCCCTGTCCACTTTAAACAAAGGTCATTCATCCTCTTCTGACATTAGTGGAGGTCTTAAAACTTGTTCTCCACCTCTATTTCTCATCATTAGTTCTCGTATTGCTTATTTGCCATTAATAGAAGTGTTTTTCCTCACAAGTTTACTTACCTCGAATCTCTCGTCTTAACTATTATTTTTTACTTAATCTATTTTTCACAAAACTCAACCGAATCATCTGGCGACTCCACTGGGGAGGAACACTTCGACGTGATGGCTGAATCTAGCAATACTCATCCTGGGCAGAATCGACCACCCAAGCGACGCTTAATAACCCCTCAGGATCTCAACCTCAGCTTGGGATCACCTCAAGACGAGGACGGGCACAACCAAGAAGAAGAACACATGGAGCAGCAGAATATGGTTGCGGGAGGAGAAGGAGCTCATGCCTACGCAAATTTCTTCACACCATATGCTGGAGGTACCACTGGCATGCACACTCATGTAACCATTCCTGCTCATGTGTACAACTATATGATAGACAACCAAACAAAGATGCAAGCTTTGATCACGAAAATGATGGTTAGAGATCAAACGAGGTATAGAACCCCGTCACCGCCTCCATTTGCGAACCAGGAGAATATGGAGGAAGACGAGAACACCCCAATCACTCGTAGGGAGTTGGCACGTATTCTAAAGGGAAAAGGAGAAGCAAGTGAACCTACTTAGGAGATAAGTCCACCATTCGGACATCATATTTTGGGAAAACCATACCCTAAGAGGTACTGTTCCGAGGGTTACCTGAAACTGTAGGTCGATCTCGGTAGAGATCTTCTGTGTTGGTCGGAGCCGACGTGTCCGGCAGGTATATAGCGGCCGGAGCTGGTGTGTCCGACTTGTGGAACTGAGAGTGCTGATGATCCTTTATCACCGAAGGGTGGGGGGTTACCTGCAAGGGACTCCGATGCTTAAGTTAGCAAGGGTATTAAACAGGGAATCAGAGTATGAGTTATACCTGGGTGCTCCAGTGTATTTATAATGGTGAGGAGTGACCTCTCTGAAGATAAGATAGTTATCTTATCTTATCTTATCTTTGAGTGAAGTAATCTTATCTTTAGGGGAATCGTCTTTATCTTTCTGGGCTTTGGCTGCCTTTAGATTGGGCTGTGCTCCTTCGTTTTGGGCCTGCTTTGGGCTCCTTTGGCGATTTGGCCGAGCTCTTTGAGAAGAGGTCGGGCATTGGCCGAGCTCTTTGAGAACATTGGCCGAGCTCTTTGAGAAGAGGTCGGATAGTCTGACCTAAAGAGGTTGGTCGGCTTGTCGCTAAACATCCCGGGTCGAACAGCTTGACCCAGGGTATGAACAGTGCCCCTGCTTGAGTTCGATCTTTCCGTGAGATCGTGCTTTTCAGAGCTTCGATCTCTTTGGAAGTCGTGCTCAAGCATCTGTCTGGCTTGTTTCTTCATTGCTTTGCAATCTTTGTAGATTTTCTAGAGGTTTGGTACTTCACAGTCCAACCTCTTTTGAGTGGTAGTGTGGGTTTTCTACCCTTGCCTTCTGGATCACGCCTTACTTTGAGTTTGTGTTAACAACCCTCTGCTTTGGCGAAGTTATCCTTGCGGCTTGATATCCGGACTTTTAGTGTTTTGTCCAATGACTTTTTAGTATTCTTTATATAGAACCTTTTTTAGTCTCGGATGACGTCCGTAGCCCTGTTTAAGATTGTGCCTTCTTTGAGCGGAGTCGTATCCCTTTTGGCTAAGCACATTTGAGCCTTAAGTTGTTTCCCAACCTTTTGGCTTGTTCTTTTTTGAAGTTGTACTTGCGCCTCTTCTTTAGCTGAAGTCGACCTGTATGACTTTGCCCCTGCTTGAGTTCGGACTTTTTCGTGAGACCGTGCTTTCAGAGTTTCGATCTCTTCGGGGAAGTCGTGCTCAAGCATCGTGAGTTTGGTCGATCTTGAGTAGTTTCTCCTTTGTGCGAGTCTGGTATTGCCCCTTTTAGTTTGTTGAGGGGACTTTTCAGCCTTCTTCTGACTTGTTTGTCTTCACTGCTCGGGCTTTTTAGTCATAATCCAACAACTTTTTAGGTAGTGTTCCGATGGGGAACCTTTTTATAGTCTGTTTGGATGAATTTTTAGCGCCATTTTGATTTGTGCTTTTGCCTTTTAAGTAGTGTCTTTTTTCAAGACTTCGTACCTTTAAGTAAAGCATTCCTGGCCTTCGTCTAGCCATTTGCAAGATGTCTTTGTCCCTTTTTGTGGATCTTTGTAGAGTGTCGGTACTTTGTTGTCCAACCTCTCTTGATCACTTCTGGTTTTGTCCATTTTCTGCTTGGTTGAGGTGGTCCTTGGGGCTAACTTGTCCGACGACTTTTTAGTGTTTTTGTAGAACACTTTTTAGTCATTCTGAACAATTTTGATAGCCTTGTCGTGGAACCGTGGCTTTTTGGGCGGAGCTATGTCCGTTTCAGTGCACGTTTTTCGTTGGTCCAACTTCTTCTTGTCAGTCCAAGCTGTAGCTTTTGTTAGTCCGACTTCTTCTTATCGGTCCAAGCTGTAGCTTTCGTTTGTCTGACTTCTTCTTATCGGTCCAAGCTGTAGCTTTCGTTGGTCCGACTTCTTCTTATCGGTCCAAGCTGTAGCTTTCGTTGGTCCGACTTCTTCTTGTCGGTCCAAGCTGTTGCTTTCATTTGGTCCGACTTCTTCTTGTCGGTCTCTTCTGAGTTATGTCTGTAATCCTCTTTCTTGGACCTTGTTCAAGTCTCTTTCAGGGATTACTTTTATAACTTTTGTCGCTTGGGCCGACTTTGTCATGTCGGGTCCTTCTAAGTTATTTCTGTAATCCTCTTTCTTGGACCTTGTTCAGGTCTTTTTCAGGGATTATTTTTACAACTTGTTTTGTAGGAGACCGACTTCGTTAGGTCGATCTCTTCTAAGTTATTTTTGTAATCCTCTTTCTTGGACCTTTGTTAGGTCTCTTTCAGGGATTACTTTTATAACTTGTTTTGTAGGAAACCGACTTCGTTAGGTCGATCTCTTCTAAGTTATAGCAATTCCTCTTTAATAGGGTTGGCCAGACCTCTTTCCAGGGATTTGCTGATAACTTGGGTTGACTTGGTCCGACTTTTTAGTGTCGGCCAGTCTTTTTAAGTTATTATATAGCAATCCATAAGACCTCGTCAGGTTCTTTTTGGGATCACTTTCGATAACTTCTTGCATTATTCTGTGTTCATCTTTGCCAATTTATAGATGGTGGTTTCTGTCCCGGTTTGATCGTCCTTTAGGTGAATCGCGTTTTCACCTTTATCGGACGATCATTCCTATCGAGATCGTACAATGAATTTGTTCTTCATTTTCTGTCGATCTGTTGCTTTATAATCGAACGATGAATGCTTCAGATTAATGCGTCTTGATTGAGCAGTGAATTTGGTTTTCACTTTGTCGACCTTTGTCAAAATCAAACGATGAATTCAGTTTTCATCGTGGTCGGGCGGTGAAGTTGGTTTTCACCTTGCCGACTTGTCGCTTTGTAATCGGACGATGAATTTGGTTTTCATCTTGCTGACTTTGTCGTGATCGGGCGGTGAATCTGGTGTTCACCTTGCCGACCTGCCGTAGTCGGGCGTCTTGGTAGGAAACTTTTTAGGAAATCTGCAATTTTTTAATAAAATGAAGATAAGAGTATGTACATGTTAGTACTTACCTTTCTAGGTCGGACAATCTTTTTGGATCTCGGCCTGGCGCCCTTTGCAGGCATGCCATGACCTTGGTAGCTCTTGCCCCTCGTGGTTGGACATTTTGTAGTAACCTTTCCCCAGTTCTTCTGAACAACTTGGTATGATCCTTTCCAGTTGGCTGGTAGCTTTCCCTCTCCCGGTCGACTTGTTCCGATGTTATTTCAGATTGGGATGAGGTCATTATTGGTGCAGCTTCTCTGCACTACCTTTCATTTGTACCTTAAGGCCATGCGACGTTTTAACTTTTCTTCCCTGATCCGAGCTCTTTCTCGGACTTCTGGGAGTAGGTCGAACTCTTCCCTTTGGATTTGGGAGTTGACCTCTTTATTGTAGAAGATCATTCTGGGGGATCCTTCTTCGATCTCTACTGGGATCATTGCCTCCACTCCGCGAGTCAATCGGAAGGGTGATTCCCCCGTGGTGAAGTGTGGAGTTGTCCGATATGCCCATAGGACTTGTGGGAGCTCTTCAGCCCAAGCTCCCTTTTGATCTGAAGAACTTTGGTTCTATCTGCAAAAAGTTTGCGTATTTGCCTTTGAGGAGAATGTGTGCTTTGCTTAGGATTTGGTTGTTGTTCCTGTTTCTTTTCATTATTGCCTGACTCCCTTTGTACAAAAATTCTAGCTTTTGTTTTGACCTTTTGTTTGAGAGGTGTTCGGACTGTTTGGGTATAAATTGTCGGCTTCTCTTCTCTGTGTTCTTGCCCTGTTGTTGCCTCCAAAGGGTGCCCCTGACGTGTCCAGCAGGTATATAGCAGCCGGAGCTGGTGTGTCCGACTTGTGGAACTAAGAGTACTACTGATCCTTTATCACCGAAGGGTGGGGGGTACCTGCAAGGGACTCCAATGCTTAAGTTAGCAAGGGTATTAAACAGGGAATCAGAGTATGAGTTATACCTGGGTGCTCCAGTGTATTTATAATGGTGAGGAGTGACCTCTCTGGAGATAAGATAGTTATCTTATCTTATCTTATCTTATCTTATCTTTGAGTGAAGTAATCTTATCTTTAGGGGAACCGCCTTTATCTTTCTAGGCTTTGGCTGCCTTTAGATTGGGCTGTGCTCCTTCGTTTTGGGCCTGCTTTGGGCTCCTTTGGCGATTTGGCTGAGCTCTTTGAGAAGAGGTCGGATAGTCTGACCTAAAGAGGTCGGTCGGCTTGTCGCTAAACATCCCGGGTCGAACAGCTTGACCCAGGGTATGAACAGGTACCAACCACCTACCTTTCGTAAATTTGATGGTATTGGAAGTGCCAAAGAACACATCCTGTCATTCTTGGACGATCTCGGGGTGTTCAGGAACCACCAGGAGCTCAAGATCAAGGAGTTCTCAAAATCACTGACAGGAAGGCGTTCACGTGGAAGAGGAACCCTCCATGCACATCATAGACCTGAGGAGAGTGAAATAGAGACAAGGAGAAGGATTAGTAGCGTTCATCAAGAGGTACAGAGATCAAGCTTTACTTTGTATAGACACTCTCCCAGAGCCACAATTGGTGTACGGGTGTATTAGAAATGTGGAAGATGGGTCCCAAATTTATCTTTCTATGAGCAACATAAACACTTTCTCTGAGCTCTTAAAGAGAGCATCTGACATAACCGAGGCAATGAAGCACAATGGAAGGAGATATAAAGAAGTTTCTCCTCTGGAAGTGTGTGCCGCTGATGGCAGGGGCAGAAGGAGTTCTTATTCTAGGGGGTGCAAAGAGAAATAGTCCTCCACCTCCACTACCTCTCTCTAGAGCTCAGGCCATGGTTATCGTAAATGGATGGTTTGAGGATGAAACATTAAACCCCAGAACAGATAGAGAGCCACCAACACCTGAAGACTTGAGAGATCCAAGATATTGCATGGTGCACCGCAATAAGGGCCATGGGTTGACTGATTGTTATGTGGTGAGGATGATGTTTCATAGGCAAGTGAAGGAAGGGAAGATACTCCTAAATGGAGAACAAAACCAAGAAGGTGTAAGAAGCACTCCTTTTCCTCAACATGATGTTGGAATGATAGGCGTTGAAGGAGAGGTAATGTTGACAGAGATCGTAGGTGAAGCAGAAGAGATGGTCACCATGGAGGAGTCCCTGGATGAAGACACGTTGACAAGAGGTCTTTTGAAGTCTCGAGGTTGTAGAATCATGTTCAACCAACTTGGCTTGGAACCCCACATTCAGAAAGAGGTAGCCAGAGCTCTAATAGGAGTCATTCAGAAGCATGCAAAAAGTTTTGGAGGCGTCAACGCTCCACTCACAAGACTAGCAAAGGCCCATGCAAACGCCCTGGTGTTTCGGAACCCTGACTCATTCAATGGGTAATTCTACCATAATAAACGTTTGTACGTAGAAGTAGTGGTAGAAGGCATGAAGGTTAGAAGGGCCTTGGTGGATGCTGGATCGGGGGTAAATATCATACCTACTCATATATTCCTAGAAATGGGAGGTTCTGCTGATCAGATAAGGCCTACTGGTGCACGAAATTGCAATCACACTTTTGCAATCCCGCACAACTAACCAGCAAGTGCACTGGGTCGTCCAAGTAATACCTTGCGTGAGCAAGGGTCGATCCCACGGAGATTGTCGGCTTGGAGCAAGCTATGGTTATCTTGTAAATCTTAGTCAGGATATCAGAAACTATCAGGATTGATTGTGAAAAGCTAAAGAACATGAAATGATTACTTGTTTTGCAGTAATGGAGAATAGGTTGAGGTTTGGAGATGCTCCATCTTCTGAATCTCTGCTTTCCTACTGTCTTCTTCTTCAAACACGCAAGTCTCCTTCCATGGCAAGCTGTATGTAGGGTTTCACCGTTGTCAATGGCTACCTCCCATCCTCTCAGTGAAAACGATTGCATATGCTCTGTCACAGCATGCGGAATTCATCTGTCGGTTCTCGGTCAGGCCGGAATAGAATCCAGTGATTCTTTTGCGTCTGTCACTAACGCCCCGCCTGCTAGGAGTTTGAAGCACGTCACAGTCATTCAATCATTGAATCCTACTCAGAATACCACAGACAAGGTTTAGACCTTCCGGATTCTCTTGAATGCCGCCATCAATTCTAGCTTATACCACGAAGATTCCGGTTAAAGAACCCAAGAGATAACTACTTAATCTAAGGTAGAATGGAGGTGGTTGTCAAGCATGCGTTCATAGTTGAGAATGACGATGATTGTCACGGATCATCATATTCATCCGGGTTAAGAACAAGTATTATCTTAGAATGGAAGCAAGCATGATTGAATGAGAAACAGTAGTAGTTGCATTAATCCATCAAGACACAGCAGAGCTCCTCACCCCCAACCATGGGGTTTAGAGACTCATGCCGTGGAAAGTACACCAAGAAAACGTGTAAAGTGTCATGAGGTACTGATACAATGTCAAAAGATCCTATTAATAGTAAACTAGTAACCTAGGGTGTACAGAGATGAGTAAATGACGTAAAAATCCACTTCTGGGTCCACTTGGTGTGTGCTTGGGCTGAACAATGAAGCATTTTCGTGTAGAGACCTTTTCTGGAGTTAAACGCCAGCTTTCATGCCAGTTTGGGCGTTTAACTCCAAGTTTTATGCCAGTTCCGGCGTTTAACGCTGGAATTTCTGAGGCTGATTTGCCACGCCGGTTTGGGCCATCAAATCTTGGGAAAAGTATGGACTATCATATATTTCTGGAAAGCCCAGGATGTCTACTTTCCAACGCCGTTGAGAGCGCGCCAATTGGGCTTCTGTAGCTCCAGAAAATCCACTTCGAGTGCAGGGAGGTCAGAATCCAACAGCATCTGCAGTCCTTTTTGGTCTCGGAATCAGATTTTTGCTCAGGACCCTCAATTTCAGCCAGAAAATACCTGAAATCACAGAAAAACACACAAACTCATAGTAAAGTCCAGAAAAGTGAATTTTAGCTAAAAACTAATAAAAATATACTAAAAACTAACTAGATTATACTAAAAACATACTAAAAACAATGCCAAAAAGCATACAAATTATCCGCTCATCACAACACCAAACTTAAATTGTTGCTTGTCCCCAAGCAACTAAAAATCAAAATAGGATAAAAAGAAGAGAATATACTATAGACTCCAAAATATCAAGGAAACATAGCTCCAATTAGATGAGCGGGACTAGTAGCTTTTTGCCTCCGAACAGTTTTGGCATCTCACTCTATCCCTTGAAGTTCAGAATGATTGGCATCTATAAGAACTCAGAACTCAGATAGTGTTATTGATTCTCTTAGTTGAGCATAATGATTCTTGAACACAGCTAGTGTATGAGTCTTGGCTGTGGCCCAAAGCACTCTGTCTTCCAGTATTACCACCGGATACATACATGCCACAGACACATAATTGGGTGAACCTTTTCAGATTGTGACCCAGCTTTGCTAGAGTCCCCAATTAGAGGTGTCCAGGGTTCTTAAGCACACTCTTTTTGCCTTGGATCAGAAATTTATTTCTTTCTTTTTCTTTTTCTTTTCTTCTTCTCTTTTTTTTTCGAAATTTTTTTTTGTATCCACTGCTTTTTCTTGCTTCAAGAATCAGTCTAATGATTTTAGATCCTCAATAACAGTTCTCTTTTTCCTCATTCTTTCAAGAGCCAACAATTTTAACATTCTCAAAACAACAAATTCAAGAGACATATGCACTGTTCAAGCATTCATTCAGAAAGCAAAAAGTATTGTCACCGCATCAAACTAATTCAACTAGTTTCAATGATAAATTTTGAAATCCTGTACTTCTTGTTCTTTTGTGATTAAGGCATTTTTCATTTAAGAGAGGTGATGGATTCATAGGACATTCATATCTTTAAGGCATAAAATTCCAATTTTATTAATTATGAATTAAGAACAAGACTCAAAAATAGATATAAGACTAAAAAAATAAAAATAGAAAACAAAACAAAAGAAAAAGAAAACGCAAAAACATAGGCTCCTAATGATAGAGATTTTCACAGAGTTAGGACTCAACAACCTTGATTTTGAGAAGTGGATGCTCCCTCAGCTTGAGAGGAGAGCTTTTGGCGTTTCAACTTTTGGAGTTCACGCCCCTGCTTCTCTTGTTCCTTCAGCAATTTGCAGAGCATGCAGTTCTGATTCTGATGTTCTTCCTTCAGTTGCTCCATAGTCTCTTGCAACTTGGTGATAGATGCTTCTAGGCTGGTCCAGTAGTCAATTCTTGGGAATTCAGGGAGGAATTCCTGCGCCCTCCTCTTGATAGAGTTGTCTTGCACTTGTCCTTCCATTGACTTCTTGGTGATTGGGTGTTCAATGGGTATGAACTCATCTACTCCCATCTTCACCCCAGCCTCTTTACAGAGCAAGGAGATCAGGCTTGGATAAGCCAATTTGGCTTCAGTGGAATTCTTATTTGCAATTGTGTAGATCTCACAAGCAATCACGTGATGGACCTCCACTTCTTTTCCAAGCATAATGCAATGAATCATCACTGCTCTCTTGATGGTGACCTCAGAACGGTTGCTAGTGGGCAATATGGAACGCCCAATAAAGTCTAGCCAACCTCTTGCAATTGGTTTGAGGTCTCCCCTCTTGAGTTGGTTTGGGACACCCTTTGAATTGGTTATCCACTTAGTCCCAGGGAGGCATATGTCCTCTAGAACTTGATCCAACCCTTTATCTACTCTCACCATCCTCTTATTGAAGGAATCAGGATCATCTTGCAGTTGAGGTAGTTTGAAGATTTCTCTTATTTTGTCCAGATGGAAGTACATAACTTTCCCTCTGACCATGGTTCTGTAGGTATGGTAAGCAGTTCCAGTCATTCTTTGCTTATCTGTTAGCCACAGATTAGAGTAGAATTCCTGAACCATGTTCCTTCCAACCTTTATTTCAGGATTGGTCAGAACTTCCCATCCTCTGTTTCGAATTTGCTCTTGGATCCCCGGATATTCATCTTCTTTCAGATCAAATTTAACTTCCGGGATCACTGACCTCAGACCCATTATTTTGTGATAATGGTCTTCATGTTCTTTGGTTAAGAACTTCTCTTGATTCCAAAGATTCTTTGGATTATTCTCTTTCTTTCCTCTTAAATTGGTTTGTTTTCCTTTAGGAGCCATGATCTTGATGAATCTTGGCTTAGTGATCACGGAAAAGCACACCAAACTTAGAGGTTTACTTGTCCTCAAGCAAAAAGAAAAGAAAGAAGAGAAGAGAGAGAGAGAGGAAGAGGAAATTCGAATGGTGTGGGGAATGAGGGGTGGCAAACGTTTATTTATAGAGTGGGGGGAGAGATTTTTGAAAAAAAAGAAAAATTTGAAAGGAGATTTGAGGAGATATGGAAAGGAATTGAAAGAGGGGTGAGTTTTTGAACAAAATTTGGGAATGATTTGAAGAATGATTTTAAATTTTTGAAAATTTGAAAGTGAATGATGAGAGATTGAAATGTATTTTTGTAGAAAAATATGGGTGAGAAAAGGAAAGTTTGAAAAAATCTGATTTGAAAACAAAATTGTGGTCCCCCCACCTTTCTGGCGTTAAACGCCCAATTGGCACCCCTTTTGGGCGTTTAACGCCCAGCCAGGTGCCCTGGCTGGCGTTAAACGCCAGAAATCCTTTAGCACTGGGCGTTTTTCTGAACGCCCAGGATGCTGCACACCTGGCGTTAAACGCCCAGAATGGGCACCATTCTGGGCGTTTAACGCCCAAAATGGCACCATTCCTGGCGTTAAACGCCCAGAATGGTACCCATTCTGGCGTTTAACGCCCAAGATGCCCCTTACTGGCGTGTTTTCGCCAGTAAGCTCTTTTTCTCTGCTTTTTGAGCTGAATCCTTCTGTAACTCTGTGAATTCCTTCATTTTTGATACTTGCCTCTGTAAGAACAAATCATACAACCTACTAATGACTGGGTTGCCTCCCAGCAAGCGCTTCTTTACTGTCTTTAGCTGGACCTTCACTGAGAATCACTCAAGTCTCAGTTTTGAGCATTCTTGCTCAAAGTTTCCTTCAAGATAATGCTTGATTCTCTGTCCATTAACAATGAACCTTTTGTCGGAATCAGTATCCTGAAGCTCAACATATCCATATGGTGACACTCCTGTAATCACATACGGACCCCTCCACCGGGTTTTGAGTTTTCCTGGAAACAGTCTGAGCCTAGAGTTGAAGAGCAGAACTTTTTGTCCTGGCTCAAAGACTCTGGTTGACAACTTCTTGTCATGCCATTTCTTTGCCTTTTCCTTATAAATTTTTGCATTTTCAAAGGCATTGAGTCTGAACTCCTCTAGCTCATTTAGCTGGAGCAATCTTTTTTCACCAGCTAACTGTGCATCCATGTTTAGGAATCTGGTTGCCCAGTAGGCCTTATGTTCCAGTTCCACAGGCAAATGACAGGCCTTCCCATACACCAGTTGGTATGGAGAGGTTCCTATAGGAGTCTTGAATGCTGTTCTGTATGCCCACAGAGCATCATCCAAGCTCTTTGCCCAATCCTTTCTTCGGGCTATCACAGTCCGTTCCAGGATTCTCTTCAGTTCTCTATTAGAGACTTCAGCTTGCCCATTTGTCTGTGGATAGTACGGAGTTGCCACTTTGTGGCTAATTCCATATCTAACCATAGCAGAGTATAGCTGTTTGTTGCAGAAATGAGTGCCCCCGTCACTGATTAATACTCTGGGAACACCAAATCTGCTGAAGATGTTTTTCTGGAGGAATTTCAGCACGGTCTTGGTATCATTAGTGGGTGTAGCAATTGCTTCCACCCACTTAGATACATAGTCCACTGCCACCAGAATGTAAGTGTTTGAGTATGATGGTGGGAATGGTCCAATGAAGTCAATTCCCCATACATCAAACAATTCTATCTCTAATATCCCTTGTTGAGGCATGGCATATCCATGAGGCAAGTTGCCAGCTCTTTGGCAACTGTCACAGTTACGCACAAACTCTCGGGAATCTTTATAGAGAGTAGGCCAGTAGAAGCCACATTGGAGGACTTTAGTGGCTGTTCGCTCACTTCCAAAATGTCCTCCATATTGTGATCCATGGCAGTGCCATAGGATCCTTTGTGCTTCTTCTCTGGGTATACATCTGCGGATCACTCCGTCAGCACATCTCTTAAAGAGATATGGTTCATCCCAGATGTAGTACTTGGCATCTGAAATTAATTTCTTTCTTTACACGTAGCTGTACTCCTTGGGAATGAACCTCACAGCTTTATAATTTGCAATATCTGCAAACCATGGAGCTTCCTGAATGGCAAAGAGTTGCTCATCTGGGAAAGTCTCAGAAATCTCAGTAGAAGGGAGGGACGCCCCAGCTACTGGTTCTATTCGGGACAGATGATCAGCTACTTGGTTCTCTGTCCCTTTTCTGTCTCTTATTTCTATATCAAACTCTTGCAGAAGCAACACCCATCTTATAAGCCTGGGTTTTGAATCCTGCTTTGTGAGTAAGTATTTAAGAGCAGCATGGTCAGTGTACACAACCACTTTGGATCCTACTAGATAGGATCTAAACTTGTCAATGGCATAGACCACTGCAAGTAACTCTTGTTCTGTGGTTGTGTAGTTCTTCTGTGCGTCATTTAGAACACGGCTGGCATAGTAAATGACGTGCAGAAGCTTGTTATGCCTTTGTCCCAACACTGCACCAATGGCATGGTCATTGGCATCACACATTAATTCAAATGGCAATGTCCAATCTGGTGCAGAGATGACTGGTGCTGTGACCAGCTTAGCTTTCAGGGTCTCAAATGCTTGCAGACACTGTGTGTCAAACACAAATGGTGTGTCTGCAGCTAACAGGTTACTCAGAGGTTTTGCAATTTTCAAAAAATCCTTTATAAACCTTCTGTAGAATCCTGCATGCCCCAGAAAACTTCTGATTGCCTTAACATTGGCAGGTGGTGGTAATTTTTCAATTACCTCTACCTTTGCCTTATCCACTTCTATCCCCCTGCTTGAAATTTTGTGCCCAAGGACAATCCCTTCAGTCACCATAAAGTGACATTTCTCCCAGTTTAAAACCAGGTTAGTCTCTTGGCACCTTTTCAGAACAAGGGCTAGGTGATTAAGACAGGAGCTGAATGAGTCTCCATATACTGAGAAGTCATCCATGAAGACTTCCAGAAATTTCTCTACCATATCTGAGAAGATAGAGAGCATGCACCTCTGAAAGGTTGCAGGTGCATTGCACAGACCAAAAGGCATCCTCCTATAGGCAAACACGCCAGAAGGGCAAGTGAATGCTGTTTTCTCTTGGTCCTGAGGATCTACTGCAATTTGGTTGTAGCCTGAATAGCCATCCAAAAAGCAGTAATAATCATGGCCAGCTAGTCTTTTTAGCATTTGGTCTATGAATGGTAAAGGGAAATGATCCTTTCTGGTGGCTGTATTGAGCCTTCTGTAATCAATACACATGCGCCACCCTGTGACTGTCCTAGTAGGAACCAGTTCATTTTTTTCATTATGAACCACTGTCATGCCTCCCTTTTTGGGAACAACTTGGACAGGGCTCACCCAGGGGCTATCAGAAATAGGATAAATAATCTCAGCCTCTAGTAATTTAGCGACTTCTTTCTGCACTACCTCCTTCATGGCAGGATTTAGCCTCCTCTGTGGTTGGACCACTGGTTTGGCATTATCCTCCAATAGGATCTTGTGCATGCATCTAGCTGGGCTAATACCCTTAAGATCACTTATGGACCACCCAAGAGCTGTCTTGTGTGTCCTTAGCACTTGAATCAGTGCTTCCTCTTCCTGTGAATTTAAAGCAGAGCTTATAATCACTGGGAAAGTGTCACCCTCTCCCAGAAATGCATATTTCAGGGATGGTGGTAGTGGTTTGAGTTCAGGCTTGGGAGGCTTATCCTCCTCCTGAGGAATTTTCGAAAATTCCTTTGCCTCCTCTAGTTCTTCTTGATCAGGTTGAGCATCTTTGAAGATGTCCTCAAGCTCTGATTCTAGGCTTTCAGCCATATTGATCTCTTCTACCAGAGAGTCAATAATGTCAGCGCCCATGCAATCATTTGGTGTGTCTGGATGCTGCATAGCTTTTACAGCATTCAACTTGAACTCATCCTCATTGACTCTCAAGGTTACTTCCCCTTTTTGTACATCAATGAGAGTTCGTCCAGTTGCTAGGAAAGGTCTTTCTAGAATGAGAGTTGCACTCTTGTGCTCCTCCATTTCCAGCACTACAAAGTCAGTGGGAAAGGCGAATGGCCCAACCTTGACAATCATGTCCTCAATTATGCCTGATGGGTATTTAATGGAGCCATCAGCAAGTTGGAGGCATATCCGGGTTGGTTTGACTTCTCCAGTCAACCCAAGCTTTCTGATAGTGGATGCAGGTATTAGATTGATGCTTGCTCCAAGATCACATAGGGCTGTCTTGGTGCAGGCACCTTCTAATGTGCATGGTATTATAAAGCTTCCTAGATCTTGAAGCTTTTCTGGTAAGCTCTTTAAAATGACTGCACTGCATTCTTCAGTGAGAAACACTTTTTCAGTTTCTCTCCAATCCTTCTTATGACTTAAGATCTCTTTCATGAACTTAGCATAAGAAGGTATTTGCTCAAGTGCCTCTGCAAACGGAATCTTTATTTCAAGAGTCCTTAGATAGTCTGCAAAGCGGGCAAATTGCTTATCCTGTTCCGCTTGGCAGAGTTTTTGAGGATAAGGCATTTTGGCTTTATATTCTTCAACCTTAGATGCTGCAGGTTTATTTCTTACAGAAGTGGTTGAAGAAGCCTTGTTAGAGGGATTACTGTTAGCACTTTCAGGTGTCTGATCCCCCTTAGGCGTCTGAACGCCAGGATTGGGTGGAAAATGGGCGTTTAACGCCAGCTTTTCCCCCTTTTCTGGTGTTTGAACGCCAGAAATGGGCAAGGAATGGGCGTTTAACGCCAGATTTCCTTCCCTTTCTGGCGTTTGAACGCCAATAATATTTCTCTCTGGGCTCTTACTGTCCTCAGAGGGATTTTGAACAGTGGTTTGGTTGTCCTCTGTCAATTGTTCCTTGTTTGGCTTTTTACTCTTTTGAGCAGTGTTATTCAGGGTCTTCCCACTCCTCAATTGAACTGCTTGACATTCCTCTGTTATCTGTTTAGATATTTGCTGTTTTGCTTGATTCAACTGCAGTTCTATGCTCTTGTTAGCAACTTTAGTCTCATGGAGCATCTCTTTAAAGTTTGCTAACTGTTCTGTCATCAGGAGCAATTGTTGATTAAGCTCAGTTATTTGTTCTTGAGGACTAGGGTCAGTGACTACTGCCATGACTTCCTCTTTTGGAGAGAACTCATTGCTAGAGTACAAATATTGGTTTCTAGCAACAGTGTCTATGAGTTCTTGAGCTTCTTCAATTGTCTTCCTCATGTGTATAGATCCACCAGCTGAGTGGTCTAAAGACATCTGAGCTTTTTCTGTAAGCCCATAGTAGAAAATGTCTAACTGTACCCACTCTGAAAACATTTCAGAGGGACATTTCCTTAGCATACCTCTATACCTCTCCCAGGCATTATAAAGGGATTCATTATCCTCTTGTTTAAAGCCTTGGATGTCCAGTCTTAACTGTGTCATCCTTTTTGGAGGGTAAAAATGATTCAGAAATTTGTCTGACAACTGTTTCCATGTCTTTATGCTTGCTGTAGGTTGGTTATTCAACCACCTTTTAGCTTGATCTTTTACAGCAAATGAAAACAGTAATAGTCTGTAGACATCCTGATCTACTTCTTTATCACATGTACTGTGTCAGCAATTTGTAAAAACTGTGCCAGAAACTCAGTAGGGTCTTCCTGTGGAAGACCGGAATACTGGCAGTTTTGCTGCACTATGATAATGAGTTGAGGGTTTAGTTCAAAGCTGCTTGCTTTGATGGGAGGTGTACAGATGCTACTCCCATATGCAGCTGTAATGGGGTTAGCATATGACCCCAGAGTCCTTTTGGACTGATTGATCCCACTTAAGTCCATAATGGACAAAAGGGAAATGATAATGATTGCAAAGAGATAAATTTTGTTTGTTTTTTTTTTTTTGAATTAACGAAAAAAATAGAATAAAACAAAATAAAATTAAAATAAAAATTCGAAAATCAAAAAGAAAATAAGATCAAAGCAAATTGAAAACTGAATCAATTAGTTAATTAAAAAGATTTTGAAAATAGCAATTAGAAAGATATGATTGAAAATTTTTTGAAAAAGATTTGATTTTTGAAAAGAGGAAAGAGAAAAACACAAAAAGACACCAAACTTAAAATTTTTAGCAAATCAAACACTAATTTTTCGAAAATTTTTAAGGGAAAAACACAAAGAGGACACCAAACTTAGAATTTTTATGAATCAAAAAGGGACTAAGAACATGCAAAAATCGAAAATTAAAAGAAAAGCAAAAGCATGCAGTTGACACCAAACTTAAAATATGAAACTAGACTCAACTAAAAGACTCTAAACCAACAAAAATAAAACAGTCCTAATCTAAACAACAAGATAAGCCTTCAGTTGTCCAAACTCAACAATCCCCGGCAACGACGCCAAAAACTTGGTGCACGAAATTGTAATCACACTTTTGCAATCCCGCACAACTAACCAGCAAGTGCACTGGGTCGTCCAAGTAATACCTTGCGTGAGCAAGGGTCGATCCCACGGAGATTGTCGGCTTGGAGCAAGCTATGGTTATCTTGTAAATCTTAGTCAGGATATCAGAAACTATCAGGATTGATTGTGAAAAGCTAAAGAACATGAAATGATTACTTGTTTTGCAGTAATAGAGAATAGGTTGAGGTTTGGAGATGCTCCATCTTCTGAATCTCTGCTTTCCTACTGTCTTCTTCTTCAAACACGCAAGTCTCCTTCCATGGCAAGCTGTATGTAGGGTTTCACCGTTGTCAATGGCTACCTCCCATCCTCTCAGTGAAAACGATTGCATATGCTCTGTCACAGCATGCGGAATTCATCTGTCGGTTCTCGGTCAGGCCGGAATAGAATCCAGTGATTCTTTTGCGTCTGTCACTAACGCCCCGCCTGCTAGGAGTTTGAAGCACGTCACAGTCATTCAATCATTGAATCCTACTCAGAATACCACAGACAAGGTTTAGACCTTCCGGATTCTCTTGAATGCCGCCATCAATTCTAGCTTATACCACGAAGATTCCGGTTAAAGAACCCAAGAGATAACTACTTAATCTAAGGTAGAACGGAGGTGGTTGTCAAGCACGCGTTCATAGTTGAGAATGACGATGATTGTCACGGATCATCATATTCATCCGGGTTAAGAACAAGTATTATCTTAGAATGGAAGCAAGCATGATTGAATGAGAAACAGTAGTAGTTGCATTAATCCATCAAGACACAGCAGAGCTCCTCACCCCCAACCATGGGGTTTAGAGACTCATGCCGTGGAAAGTACACCAAGAAAACGTGTAAAGTGTCATGAGGTACTGATACAATGTCAAAAGATCCTATTAATAGTAAACTAGTAACCTAGGGTGTACAGAGATGAGTAAATGACGTAAAAATCCACTTCTGGGTCCACTTGGTGTGTGCTTGGGCTGAGCAATGAAGAATTTTCGTGTAGAGACCTTTTCTGGAGTTAAACGCCAGCTTTCATGCCAGTTTGGGCGTTTAACTCCAAGTTTTATGCCAGTTCCGGCATTTAACGCTGGAATTTCTGAGGCTGATTTGCCACGCCGGTTTGGGCCATCAAATCTTGGGCAAAGTATGGACTATCATATATTGCTGGAAAGCCCAGAATGTCTACTTTCCAACGCCGTTGAGAGCGCGCCAATTGGGCTTCTGTAGCTCCAGAAAATCCACTTCGAGTGCAGGAAGGTTAGAATCCAACAGCATCTGCAGTCCTTTTTGGTCTCGGAATCAGATTTTTGCTCAGGACCCTCAATTTCAGCCAGAAAATACCTGAAATCACAGAAAAACACACAAACTCATAGTAAAGTCCAGAAAAGTGAATTTTAGCTAAAAACTAATAAAAATATACTAAAAACTAACTAGATTATACTAAAAACATACTAAAAACAATGCCAAAAAGCATACAAATTATCCGCTCATCACCTACTCAAGTAAGGCTCAATGCTTTTAATGGAGCAGGCATGAAATCTAGAGGATGTTTTAATCCTGTCTTGGAAGTTGGCCCCATAAAGACCAATAATAAGTTTCATGTGGTGGATGGAAGCTCTAGCTACCACATCCTACTGGGACGTCCATGGATTCATTTACATCGGTACGTTCCTTCAAGTTGGCATCAATGCATAAAGTCTTGCTGGAGAGGGTTGGATATTAGCATCTCAGCCACTGTAACACCCTTTGATGCGGGAGAAGCACATTTAGTAGATGCAAGTTTTTATGAAGAGCTTGCATTACCAAGGGTCAACAAAATAAGGCCTGTGTAGGAATGCACCATTGGAACACCCAGACAAAAAGCAGTACGGAAGAACACCCTGATGGAGGAAGCACCGAAAGAAAACACCAAAAAATGAGCGACAGCAATCGAAGACCTAGGGCTTCGTAAGGAAATTCTCCCAGGTGGAGGATATTGGTGGTGTATCCTATAGGAGCTCGGGGGTCCAGCGGAGGAAAATTACCAGAACTTCCCTGGCCCCGACATCCTAAGTGTACAAGAAAAAGAACATCTGCAAAGTAACATAGAAAATGCCCCTCTCCAACTCCAAGATGAAGCAAAGCAGAAGGAGGAAGAGTTGGAAGAGATTAATTTAGGGACTGAAGAACACCCGAGGCCTTTGTTCGTGTGCAAAGCTCTAGGGAAGAAGGAGAAAAGAGATTTGATAGCGCTATTAACAGAGTTCATAGATGTGTTTGTTTGGAACTGTGATGAAATGCCTGGGTTAGATCCAAACCTAGTAACCCACAATTTAGCTGTGAGGAAAGGAGCAACTCCTGTCAAGCAAGCTCCTAGAAAATTTTCCAATGAAATAGAAGCTCAAGTAAAGAAAGAAGTCGAAAAGTTACTCGCAGCCAAATTCGTCAAACCAATACAACACCCCTCTTGGTTAGCCAACCTAGTGCATGTGAAAAAGAAGAATGGACAGATCCGGTGCTGTATGGATTTTAGAGATCTAAACAAAGCTTGCCTTAAGGATGATTTTCTCCTGCCAGATGTTGATACTAAATGGGAGGGTCCTTACATTGTTTCTGAAGTACACCCTAACAGGCACTGTATTCTGCTAGACCCAGATCATGGAACAACTAGTAGCCCTATCAATTTCAAGTATGTCAAGAAGTACTATGCTTAATTTCAGCTTTAGTAGTTAGAATTTCAATTCCAAAAGACTTCTGTATCAAGAGCCAATGTTTATGTTATATTATTCTACAAGCATCTTGCAATGCACGAAAAAAATGCATTAGCAATCATACACTCAAAAGTTATGAATGATGCATCTTAAGAAATTTGCATTACAAAATATTTCTGAAAAGTGAAGTGGCCCACCCTCCAAGCTCCTAAAAAAGAGAAAGCATAAATAGGGTAAGAGAGATCTGGGTACCTTCATTTTCTTTGCCTAAAAAAGAGATAGAAAAAAATAGCATTAGATAATCCTGCTCTTCTTAGAATCATACCCTCCCCCTGCAAAAAAAAAGAATGTGTGTATCCAAAATAAAATGATCACACAAGCAGGTAAAACCCCTGGAGGAGTATGCATATTATAAAAAAAGAGGGGAAACATAACACCCAAAAAGAGGTGTACAAAGAAAGTTATAGAAGCAGTATGACAAAAATATACTTTGTCAAAGTATTACATATTTTACAAAATAAAGTGCTGGAAACTATCACAGCCACAAAATATCACTGTAAGAAATCACAGAAGAAGCAGCCTCTTTATGCTTGGCCAATTGCTCTCGCTCCATGCTGACGCTGGCTAACCTAGCCTTCATGGTGTTCAATTCAGATGTAAGCTTGTTAACTTTTTTTTAAAGAGCAGAAACATCAAAAGAAAGAACGTGATACTCTTTAGACAACAATTCTTCTCTAGCAAGATCAGAGACCCCAGGTGGAGGCTCCAATTTAGCAGAAAGATTTTCAAGTCAACGACCACTAAATTTAAATAACTTAAGGTTATTTAGATGATTTTCTACCATATCCCGATGAGCACCCCACAAGTCTGCAAGGGAGTGTGAAGTAAAAAAATCCAATGCGTTCAGAAAAGCTTAGTACCCAAGCTTCTTGAAAAGGCAGTTTAGGTCATTTGGAAGCAAGAAGGAAGGAGCCCGGGATGCAATCTTCGATAACAAGTTCTTCGCATCGCCATTGAAATGCTCAAACTCATCGCGAACAGAAACTTATAAAATGCTGGCATGCCTGACAAATGAAAAGAAATACAATGGAACACACCAGAAGAAGCACTAGCTAAAGGTTCTTTTGTGATATCAGAAGTGCTTGAAACTTGAAAGGTGGACTCAGAAACAGCATGAGAAGCTGAAGATACAAACATACACACAAATAGCATGAACAAAATCATGTACACAAATCTAAAAAAAAAAGAGGCGGAGTAAAACAGTTGAACCTGCGCTAGGAAATACCGTTCGGATGGGAGTAACAACACGTCTAGTAGGGTCCCCTTGGCAGATAACACCCGGCTCAATGTCAACGTTGCTCTTAGAACTTGCTATTGCTCGTGGGTCATCTCACACAACTTCTTGGGTAGTACCCTTGTCAGGGATGTCGCCAACAACAAATGAATTAGGAGAGTCCCCACTGACCCTTTCTTGAGAGCTCTCATCGCCTACATTTACCGGATCAAAGGGTGTATTTGGAATTGTTTTAATTTTATCCAAAAGACAATGGGACCTACGCTTTACAACACTTCTAGATAAGCTAACCATAGCCTTACCAGGAGACTGTGATGACTCAACAAAGCAAGCAGCGGCAGAAGAACCTTTAGCTTTTGCCGTCGAAGAAGGAGAAATCCCTGAGCCAGTGGAAATTGGTGAAGGCGTAACATCAACGGAAGGCCTAGGTGGTCTTTCAAGAGACCTCTTTGCAACCTCAACATTTGAACTCTCCACTTTACTGCGCTTGACCACTTCAGCAGTAACAACTGAATCATCAAGTTTTCTTTTTGAAGAAGGTGGATGTCTATAACACCTGGCGTTCAAGTCTACAAAATACCAGCACAAAAGATACAGCAGTTAAATACACAAAGAGGAGAGAGAGACGAAAAAAATGAAGAAACAAAAAACAAGAATCAGCAAAGAGCAAATATTACTTATAATGGTTAAAGGAGAAAGGTTGCCAGTCATGAAATATGGATCCTTAATTAAAACCGGGACAAATGATCTGTAATCAGGGACGAAGGTACCTCATATTGCCTAATATGCTCCTTGACGTGGCAGAAATTGGCAGATTAAGAAATTAATATGAGTGATACGTTGCAAGTACAGTTCTTCACCAACAAAAATCCGCTTATCAATTTAGAAGGGTTGTCACAAAATTAGAATTAAAATATTGGGAGTATGAATCCCAGGTTGTCTCCCAACGAGTTGCAGGAAGATGTGCTATCTTATTAATCAGAGGTTTTCCAAAATAGTTTTGAGTTTGATAAACGGGAAATTAAATTAGAGAATTGATGTAATTTGAATAAAAATCTTGACCTGGAGTGGATTAATCGGAAGTTCTATCCTTGTTGGAGTTTTTCCAAGATCAATTGATAATTGAAGGTTGTTCTACTTAGTTATCCTTTACTAGGTAAAGGAGAGTCAAGTAAGTTGGAAGTCTACTTCTATTCACAAGTTCTAATCCTCTCCCTTGGGAAGGATTAGTGTCAGTGACTGGAGAGCCATCCAACAATAAACTCCATTACAATTTTAGTCTTGAGCATTCCAACTAAAGGGTCTCCTTTCAATCAACTCCCAATCAAATTAGAGAACTACTCACTCGTCATGGATGTAAAATTTACAAAATAAAAATAAGGAATAAGGAAAGACATGATAGACAATAATAAAAAAGATCAATTAAAAATAAAAATGGTTCTTGTATTAATAAATTCTAAAAATAATCCAATTGTAACTCTGAACAAATTAAGGATATGAAAGAGTAAGCAACAAGTAAAGAGAACAAACTAGAGTTATGAAGTCTTGCGGAGGTAATAACTCTTCTCAATATCCCAAGCCAAAAAGTAATAAAAACCAAATCCTAAGTACTATGAATGTGTAGAGAGAAAACCTAGAGGAGGAGTAAAATCAGATCTAAAAAAACTAAGAATTCTCTGGAATGAATGTTATTTCTTGTCTCTGCATGTTCCCTGGCTCTAATTTGCGTTTCTGGGCCAAAAACTGGAATAAAATGCGGCCCAGAATCTATGCCAGTGACTTCTGTAATTCTGCAGATCGCGCACGTCACGCGACCGCGTCGTCCACGCGTTCGCGTCACTCAGCGTTTTTCGTGCCACACGTGTGCGTCGTCCACGCATTCGCGTCACTCGTGTAGCTTTCAATCCACGCGTTCGCATCAGGTGCGCGTTCGAGTCACTGTGAATTTCTCCATTTCGCGCGATCACGTGAGCCATGCGCCCGCGTCACTTCTCGCTGGTCATCTCCTCAATTTCTTGTGTTCCTTCCATTTTTGCAAGCTTCCTCTCCATTTTTTAAGCCATTACTGTCCTATGAAGCCTGAAACACTTAACACACAGATCACAGCATCAAATGGTATAAAGGAGACTAAAAATATACAATTAAAAGATCTTTAGGAAGCAAGTTTTCAACCATAGAACATTTTCAGGAAGGAATTGTAAATACATGCAAATCATATGAATAAGTGGGTGAAGACTTGATAAAACCACACAATTAAACATAATATAAATCATAAAATAATGGTTTATTAACCTCCCCACACTTAAACAATGCATGTCCTCATGCTTAGTTGAAGGAGATAAATATGAATGAATAGGGACATGTAAGACTCATGCAATGCAATGTAACCTACATAGATGAATGCAACTATATGATTTTGTCTATCTGATTAAAAATAAATAAGTTCTCTAAGACAAAACGTGGAGCAGATTCCACTAGTTCAAATCACACAGTAAAAGCAGGTAAATTTGTAAGAAGACAGCTCGTGAGAGCAGGGGACATGGAATCAAGCAGTGAGCCCTCACTGATGGTGTGTGTGCACTCTAATCTCTCTAGTGTATAGGGTTATCACTCTATCCTTCTCTAGTCATGCTTTCAAATTTTTGTTTTTCACCTAACCAATCAACAACATTTAATGTATCATTGCAAACATCATGAGGTCTTTTCAAGGTTGTAATGGGGCTAAGGTAAGGGTAAAGGTATATATGGCTAAGTGAGCTTATAAATTGAATCTTTAATTAACCCAAGCTTTTACCTAATCATATATGTATATTCTATATAACTTCAAATTTCATACCTAGCTACCCAGAATTTCCTTTTCACATTCCATACTCATGCATCAACCTTTATTTTAATTTTATCATATGTGCATTGATTGTTGAACTTTAACTTATTATTGGGGTAATTCTGTCCCCTTATTTACTAAAATAATTTTTTTCAATGCATATAGATTTGTAATTTTTTTCTTTTATGGTTTCACATGAGTAGGTACCCAAATTTCCATTATTTTATCATGACATATTCCTTTATTAACCTTTGTTCCCACAATCTTCCCAAACTCAATTGACACACAATTTCTATCTTAAGATAACCAAAGATTCAAATTGGGATATTTAATTATTTTTCTGCTTAAGGCTAGTAATGTGGTAAGATGTAGCACAAATGGGGTTAAAACGGCTCAAAATGGCTAACAAAGGTAATTTAAAAGGGTAGGCTTATTTGGGATAAGTGAGCTAGACAAACAATAGCCTCAATCATATGCATGCATATAACACATTAACATTGGATATATAGGATAAAACAAAATTCAGATTACAATTATAGAGAAGTAAACACACAAGAAAAAATACTTATGGTTAAATAATGTAACCATGTATTTAGGCTCAAAGTTTCACGGGTTGTGTGTTCTCTAGCTCAAAAACCATGTTCCAATTACAACTTCAAACAATTTTAACATAAAGGTTTTGATTTAAATTAGTGAAATTTTTCAAAAATAGGGTCTTAAAGAAACTTATTATCTTTTCAATCAAGTATAACATGCATGCAATTAACCTATTACTATGCAATCTATCCTATTTTAAGAAAATAGAAAATTGGTGTTAGGGAAGAGAAATTACCTCCGGAAGTTAGGTACTAACTGACCTCCCCACACTTAAGGCTTTGCACCGTCCTCGGTGCCATCTGTCAGGAACAAAGGTGGGCTGGTAGCAGTATCTCCACAGTCGGGACCGTCATAGCTCCCTGTGCTGGTAAAAGAAGTGGAATCCGGAGTGTCTGGGTTGCTGTCAGTACTGTGGTTACCTGTGAGTAGCTCATTGAGGTATTTGAATCGGCGCTGGTAGCGGCGCTCTCATAGCTTCGCCTTCTGTTCTTGCCGGTCCAACCTCTCTAGTATTTGCTGGAGCAGCTGACTCGATGAAGGTGCTTGTGGTGTTGAAGGAGGAATGTCTGCAGTGAAGGAGGACTCATGAGTGCTTGAAAAGACGTAATAGGACATAATCTGTGCCCATATGTGAGCCTCCAATGTGAGAGCGGAAGCCGATATTCCCTTAGGCCAGGAACGATGGTATCCGAAAATCCATCTGCTGCCAGGTTGTGCGATAACTCTGAGAACAGCGTCCCAGTCAAATTGGTAGATCTGGCGCTTGAGTGTGGCTTCTTGAAATGCGTCCAGTCCTTCCGGAGTAGGAGGGAGATCTAAGGCTCGTTGAATGGCCTCTTCTGTAATGAAGACTTGCTTCTAACGGAGATATACAGACTGCAGGGTTGGCAGGTGGAAATTGGAGCAGAACTCAACCACCCATGAGAGATTAACCTGCTGCGGCTGTCTTTGTAGGAATCCCCAGTGTCTGTGTCCGATGCGTGGCTCAACAAATTCAGCAATACGGGGCGGGAGGATAAGAAGGTGTTCGTTGTTGTAGTTCCTTGCGGCCAGAATGGGGAACATCTGCTCACAGTAGCGGTTGGAAAATCGCGCAGTGTCTTTTTACTGGGAAGGCTTTCTCTTTTTCATCGACCTTTATAATCCTCTTAATTCTTTTTATTGAGGGCTTAACTGCAGTTGAAGATGGCTCTGCCACTAATGCTCTTTTTGTTCATCTCCTTGCTATTGATTTGGGAGTAGCTCTCTCCTTGCCTTTCTTGGTGGCCTTCCTGAAAGGGAACGAGTAAAGACATGAAAATTTCAAGGGTTATAGCAAGGAAAAGAATGGGAAAGGTGGTAATCAATGCACAGTAAAGAAGAATGGCATTAACACATGGTCATGACTACATGTGAAAAGTCATCAATGGAAATATATCAAGTGCATATGATGACAGTTAAATGCAAGGGGTTTATTGGCATGCCGGCAAAGACATGAGTAGCATAGATCAAGCATTCAATGTCCAAGTTAGACTACCAAGTCTGTCAAACTAACAATCTGTTTGTAATAATAATTATATTTAATCAATAAAATATAGAAAGGGTATTTGTGAAAAGAGAGAATTTAGAGTGGTAGATTGAAAGAAATCTAAAAATAGTGCATAATGCCATACGGGAGTTTTCACAAACACATATCATGCATGGTGAGTAAGGTATAGAAAGTATTAAATTGAACATACAAGCAACCCTATAAAAATAATATATAATTGTCAAACAGTTTCTCAACAACAATCCACAAGCAAAGTATAGAAAATAATGAATGACCCAAATAAATATCCAACACCAATTACAAGAAGAAGAGAGAAGAAGAGAACATAGATAATGGAGGTAAAAAGAAAAAGAAAAAAGAAAACATAAAAATAAGAATAAGAATAGAAGAGGGAAGAAGAAAATAGAAACCTTGATAATGGTGGTGAGAGAAAGAGTAGAAGGGGAGAAAGAAGGAAGAAGAAAGAAGGGGGGAAAAAGTAGGATATGGGGAAGAAAATATAAGATAATCTGGCAGATTTGAAAAAATTGTGTGGCGCACGTGACGCGGATGCGTGGGTCATGCGTTCGCGCGGGTAGCGCTTAAGTGAGGTGACGCGGACGCGTCGGTCACGCGGATGCGTGACATGATTTATGCTAGTGGCGCGAGGGCAGCCTCGCGCTCGCACAACTTGCTGTTCGAAAATCATATTGCCACTTTTTTTGGGTGACGCATTCGCGTAGTTGACGCGATCGCGTGAATGGCCAAACTTTGAAAACGGCGCAGACAAGTGGGGCACGCGTATGTGTGGTAGGGCTTGTGCGTCTAGCACAAGTTCAGCCCAACTCCAGCGCAACTTACTACCATACACCTCTTTTATGTCGAATTGCAGGGCCACGCGTTCGCATGGTTGATGCGGACGCGTGGGGAGGCTATTGCGCACATGCACGGACGCATCATCGATGCGGTCGCGTGGATCCATTTGTGCCAAAGGCACGCCTCCAGCCACACTCTCGCGTGACTCTCTGCTCAATTTACTTTTCTTCCCATTGCACGTGCGACGCGGACGCATCAGCAATGCTGGCGCATCGCGTGCATGTGTTTTCTTTTTTTATGCAATATGCAAATGAGATGTAAAATATAGGCAGTAGTACTGAGAAGAGTTATTGAAGAAGGAAATTAAGGGGAGAGAAAGGAACGATCATACCATGGTAGGTTGTCTCCCACCCAGCACTTTGCTTTAACGTCCTTAAGTTGGACGCTCCACTAGCTCAGTCTTCTGCTGTGGGTGGATCTTCCAAGAGGAAGATCTCGAGCTCCTTCTTTTTCTTCATCTTCTCACCATGATACAGTTTTAAACGATGTCCATTGACTTTGATAAATTCAGAGCTTGAAGGATGACTCAGGTGAAAAACTCCGTATGGCTCAGCCTTCTCTACTCTATAAGGGCCGTCCCATCTTGATCTCAACTTGCCTGGCATGAGCCGCAATCTGGAGTTGTAACGGAGGACTAAGTCCCCAGGTTGGAACTCTCTCCTCTTGATGTGCTTATCATGCACAACCTTCATCTTTTCCTTGTAAAGCCTGGAGTTCTCATAAGCTTCTAGGCGAAGGCTTTCTAATTCCTGCAGTTGCAACTTCCTTTCAGCTCCTGCCTTCTCAAATCCCATGTTGCACTCCTTCACTGGCCAAAAGGCTTTGTGCTCTATCTCAACTGGGAGGTGACAGGCTTTTCCATAGACTAAGCGGAAAGGACTCATCCTAATGGGTGTCTTGTATGCTGTACGATATGTCCAAAGCGCATCTTGGAGCCTGGTGCTCCAGTCCTTTCTGTGAGGCTTGACTATCTTTTGCAGTATGCGCTTTATCTCTCTGTTAGACACCTCTGCTTGCCCATTGGTCTGGGGGTGATAGGCTGTTTATGCCTTATGAATTATTCCATGCCGCTTTAGTAATCTTGTTAGTCGCCTGTTACAAAAATGGGTGCCTTGATCGCTCACGATTGCTCGTGGGGATCCAAAGCGACAAATAATATGGTTTCTAACAAAGGAAACAACAGTGTTAGCATCATCAGTGCGGGTAGAAATTGCTTCCACCCATTTAGAAACGTAATCCACATATAATAAAATATATAAGTAACCATTAGAATTTGGAAATGGACCCATGAAGTCGATGCCCCAAACATCAAAAATTTCACAGAAAAGCATAATCTGTTGAGGCATCTCGTCCCTCTTGGATATATTACTAAACCTTTGGTATGGGGAACAAGATTTACAAAATTCAGCAGCGTCTTTAAAAAGAGTAGGCCACCAGAATCCACAGTCTAGAATTTTTCTAGCTGTTCTTTGAGGGCCAAAATATCCTCCACTCTTAGATGAGTGGCAGGCCTCTAAAATGGACTGAAATTTTGATTGAGACACACATCATCTAATTACCTGGTCAGCACCACACCTCCATAAATATGGATAATCCCATATATAATATTTGGACTCGCTTTTCAGTTTGTCTCTTTGATGCTTAGTAAAGTTTGGAGGGAGAGTGTGGCTGACTAGATAATTAGCTACAGGCGCATACCAAAGGACTACTTCAGACACTGCTTGCAAGTTATCAAATAGAAAATCATCATTTATAGGAGTGGAGACATCCTTAATGTGCTCAAGGCGACTTAAGTGGTCTGCCACTAGATTCTGGTTACCACTCCTATCCTTAATTTATAAATCAAATTCTTGTAGTAGCAGTATCCAACGTATAAGGCTTGGTTTGGACTCCTTTTTAGCTAATAAATACTTTAGAGCTGCGTGGTCTGAGTACACTACTACCTTAGTACCAAGTAAATAGGCTCGGAATTTATCTAGAGCGAACACAATAGCTAAGAGCTCTTTTTCAGTAGTAGTGTAATTAGACTGAGCGGCATCTAAAGTCTTAGATGCGTAAGCGATTATGAAAGGATCGTTACCTTCACGCTAAGCCAGCGCTGCTCCTACTGCATGATTGGAAGCGTCACACATGATTTCAAATGGTTGACTCTAGTCTGGTCCTCTCACAATTGGAGCTCGAGTTAGGGCGGTCTTCAGCTTGTCAAAAGCTTGCTCACAATCTTCACTGAACTCGAACTCGATGTCTTTCTACAGCAATCTGGATAAAGGTAATGCTACCTTACTGAAGTCCTCAATGAATCTCCTGTAAAAATCTGCATGGCCAAGGTACGAACGGACTTCCCTCACGGAGGAGGGATAAGGTAAACTAGAAATAACATCCACCTTTGCTGGGTCTACAGAGATACCAGTAACAGAAACAACATGTCCTAGAACAATTCCTTGTTTCACCATAAAATGACACTTTTCAAAATTTAAAACAAGGTTTAAACTAACACACCTGTCCAATAATCTAGATAAACTATCCAAGCAAAGGCTAAATGAATCACCATATACGCTAAAGTCATCCATAAAAACTTCCATACAGGTCTCAATGAGATCAGAGAAAAGACTCATCATGCACCTTTGGAAAGTAGCTGGTGCATTGCATAAGCCAAAGGGCATTCTCTTATAAGCATAGGTTCCAAAAGGACATGTAAAAGTAGTCTTTTCCTGATCTTCAGGGGCTATATGAATTTGAAAATGACCTGTATAACCATCTAAAAAGTAGTAATGAGATTTACCTGACAGGCGATCAAGCATCTGATCAATGAATGCTAAGGGGTAATGATCCTTACGAGTAGCTTGGTTGAGACGCCTGTAGTCAATGCAAACTCTCTGTGCGTTCTGCACTCTGGTTGTCAGAAGTTCTCCTTGCTCATTTCTTATTGTTGTGACTCCAGACTTCTTGGGCACCACTTCTACTGGACTTACCCATTCGCTATCTGAAATGGGGTAGATGATATCTGCTTCAAGTAGTCTGGTCACTTCCTTCTTGACAACTTCTAAGATGGTTGGATTCAATCTTCTCTGAGGTTGATGGACAGGCTTTGCTCCTTCTTCTAATAATATTCTATGTTCACAAACTTGAGGGTTGATGCCTACTATATCCGCCAAGCTCCATCCAATTGCTTTCTTATGCGTCCTCAATACACCAAGCAGTTGTTCTTCTTGTTGGGGAGTGAGCTCTCTTGCAATAATAACTGGAAACTTCTGCTTGTCCTCAAGGTAAGCATACTTGAGGTGTGGAGGAAGGGGCTTTAATTCTATTTTCTGCTCAGAGCTTGGCTCTGGGTCATCTAGGGTTGGTGATAATGGTGAAGTGCTCTCATTGTCCTCTGAAAGTATCCCCACACTTGGACCTTGCCCTATGTACTTTTCTTCTAATTCTTCCTGGTGAACTTCAGCTACGATTTCATCAATGATATCGCACTGGGAGATAGAATGATCTTCTGGATGCTTCATAACTTCATTTAAACCGAATTTTACTATTCTGCCATCTATTTCAAAAGAATAAGTTCCTGAAAATGCGTCCAGCTTGAACTTTGAAGTCTTCAGGAATGGTCTTCCAAGCAGGATTGATGATGGCCTCCTGGAGTCATTAGGGGGCATTTCCAGGATATAGAAATCAATGGGGAATGTGAGCTCCTTGATGCTCACCAATACATCTTCAGCAACTCCAATCACTGTAATAATGCTTTTATCTGCCAACACAAAACGAGCTGCCGACCTTTTTAAGGGAGGGAGCCTTAAAGCATTAAATATAGATAAGGGCATTATACTAACACACGCTCCTAGATCACACATGCAGTCAGAAAATATCACACCTCTAATAGTACAGTTGACCATACATGGACCTGGATCACTACATTTTTCAGGTATACCCCCCATTAAAACAGAGATAGAGCTACCTAAAGGGATAGTTTCTAATTTATTAATTTTATCCTTATGTATACATAAATCCTTTAGAAACTTCGCGTATTTAGGTACCTGTTGAATGACATCAAAAAGGGGAACAGTTATCTCAACCTTTTTGAATATTTCTACCATTTTGGGGTCAAGTTCCATCTGCTTCCTGGGCTTCCTTGTGAGTTGTGGAAAGGGGACAGGACGGGCATTATCTGCAGCTTCAACATCCTTTGGTGCTTCACCCTGTGGTTGAGTTTCCTCTTCTTCAACTATGTCCTATATGTCCTCTTCCTCTTTAGCATCTTCCACTTCTACTGCATCTTCAGCTGGGGTGTGTTCTGGTGGATTTGGCTCCTCTTGGTACCTCTCCTGCAATATGGTTCTGGATCTCAGAGTGATGGTATTGATGCCACCCTTGGGATTAGGTAAGGGTTGAGAAGGAAGTTCACTAGAGCTCGAAGGTTGACTGGTGGAATTATTTAGTGATCCAATCTGTGAGACAAGAGCTTGCAAGGTAGAGTTCAGACCATTTAGAGTAGAAGTAAGGTTATTTTTCATGGTCTGCTGTCTCCGATCAATAGAGTGTAATAACTCATCATTAGAAGATGAAGAGGGATAATTAAGCTGAGGGGTCTGTTGAGATGCTTGAGGCTACCTTAAATGAGGTGCTCTGTAGGCATGATTCTGATTCTGCTGTCTGGTGTTGTTACTGTTATTCCACCTCTGGTTTCTATTGTTATCTCTGCCGCCTCTGTTATGATTGTCCCTCCAACCCTGGTTAGAATTATCTCTCCAACCTTGGTTGGAATTGTCTTGCCATCCATGGTTGTAGCTGCCACCTTGATTGTATCCTTGATTGGGGCGGTCGTAGAAGTTATGAGTGGCTGCTACAGTGTTGTCTTCCTGCTGGAGCTGTGGGTATTCATCAGTATAATGACTATAATTAGCACAGATCTCGCATACTCTTTCTGAAACCAACTGTTGGCTTTGGTGTGGTGGAGAAGGCTGAGCTTGCTGAGCTTATTGTTGACTCAATTGCATCTGCTTCGGTAAGTTGGTCATTTCACATATACTCTGAGTTAGAGCAGTAGTCTCTTTGCTAGAGGATACCTCTACAACAGCTCTTGACCGGCTTTGTTTCTACCTGTGATTCCTAGTGGATTCAGCTAAGTCGCTGATCAATTGCCATGCCTCATCAGTAGTCTTGTACTTTTTTATGGACCCATTGCTAGCACCTTCCAATGTGGTCTTATCTTGAGGCTTCATGCCTTGTGTAAAGTAGCCGAGCAACACTATCTTATCAATCATATAGTGGGGACATGCTTCCAGAAAATTATTGAAGCGCTCCCAATATTCGTAGAGAGTCTCAGATTCGTCTTGAACAATCATGGAAATGTCTTTCCTCAGTTTATCGGTAACTTCAGCTGGAAAGAATTTTTCCAAAAATTCTCTTCTAAGCATATCCCAGTTAGAAACAGTTGCTCCGAGTTGAGTGTAATACCACTCTCTCGCCTTTCCCTCAAGAGAGAACGGGAAGGCTTTTAACAGAATAGAAGTTTCATCAGCACCATCATGCTTAATAGTAGAACAAGCTGTCTGGAAATCCCTAAGGTGCTTGATAGGCTCTTGAGCAGGTAAGCCATGAAACTTGGGCATCAAGTTGAGTAGTGCAGTCTTTATTTCAAAATCTACAGCCACCGCTGGGTGATTGGTGGACGAAATTGTGATCACTTGTTATGTATTTATAAAAGATGTATACTCTGAGGGCATTGTTTATTTTCTTCACAATCTCGTTCAACTAACCAGCAAGTGTACTGGGTCGTCCAAGTAATAACCTTACGTGAGTAAGGGTCGAATCCACAGAGATTGTTGGTATGAAGCAAGCTATGGTCACCTTGCAAATCTCAGTTAGGCAGATTAAAAATGGTTTATGGGTTTTCGAATAATTAATAATAAAAAGAAATAAATAATAAAAGGGATAGAACACTTATGCAGATTCATTGGTAGAGGTATCTTTTAAGTATATACAGCTGCTGCATGGCTCAAGCACGCCTGCTCTCCTACTGCTTCTACTCAATCCTTCTTACTCCTTTCCATGGCAAGCTTTGTATAGGGGTTCACCATCAACTGTGGCTACTTTCATTCCTCACGGGGAAATAACCTGTGCGGCTGTCACTCGCACAGCTAACCAGTCTGGAGGCATCACCCATGGCTGATGGCTACATCCCATCCTCGCAGTGAAAACTATGCTAACGCACTCTGTCACAGTACGGCTAATCACCGGTTGGTTCCCGCTCCTACTGGAATAGAATCCCTCTTTTGCGTCTGTCACCAACGCCCAGCAGGTTAAAGTTTGAAGCACGTCACGGTCACTCATGATCGGAATCCTACTCGGAACACCACAGACAAGGTTGGACTTTCCGGACTCCCAGGATCCTACTCGGAACACCACAGACAAGGTTGGACTTTCCGGATCCAGATGAATGCCGCCAACTATCTAACTTATACCACGAAGATTCTGTTGGGGAATCTAAGAGATACGCATTCAAGCTCTGTTGCATGTAGAACGGACATGGTTGTCAATCACGCGCATTCATAAGTGAGAATGATAATGAGGGTAATCTGACTCATCACATTCATCATGTTCTTGGGTACGAATGAATATCTTGGAATAAGAATAAAAGAGAATTGAATAAAAGAAGATAGAATTTCATTAATACTTGAGGTACAGCAGAGCTCCACACCCTTAATCTATGGTGTGCAGAAACTCCACCGTTGAAAATACATAAGCAAAGAGTTCAGGCATGGCCGAATGGCCAGCCCTCTCTAACGTGATCAATGATCCCCTAAGATGAAGAATAAAACAAAACTGAGATCAAAGATGTCTAATACAATAGATAAATGTCCTATATATACTAGACTAGCTACTAGGGTTTACATGAGTAAGTAATTGATGCATAAATTCACTTCCGGGGCCCACTTGGTGTATGTTTGGGCTGAGCTTGATCATTCCACGAGCTAAGGCATATCTTGGCGTTGAACTCTGAGTTATGACGTGTTTTGGGCGTTCAACTCCGGATCATGACGTTTTTCTGGCGTTTAACTCCAGACAGCAGCGTGTACTTGGCGTTTAACGCCAAGTTACGTCGTCATTCTTCGAATAAAGTATGGACTATTATATATTGCTGGAAAGCCCTGGATGTCTACTTTCCAACGCCGTTGAGAGCGCGCTAATTGGAGTTCTGTAGCTCCAGAAAATCCATTTCGAGTGCAGGGAGGTCAGATTCCAACAACATCAGCAGTCCTTTTGTCATCCTTCTTCAGAGTTTTGCTCAAATCCCTCAATTTCAGTCAGAATTTACCTGAAATCACAGAAAAACACACAAACTCATAGTAAAGTCCAGAAATGTGAATTTAACATAAAAACTAATGAAAACATCCCTAAAAGTAGCTTAAACTTACTAAAACCTATGTGAAAACAATGCCAAAAAGCGTATAAATTATCCGCTCATCAGTGATGCGCTTAATACGGCTACAATGTGAAACTTGGGGCTCCAGCTTCCTGGATAGTAATTCTCCTAGGTGCTGCCATGTTATCTGCACGTGAATCAACTGAATCAGTAGTAGAGGAACTTGTTTCTTCCTCAAATGGCGGTTCAGATTTGCCCTCGGATGAGACTGGTGAATTGACATTAATCACTTCACCACCCTCAGAGGCTAGCCGACGTCGAGCTCGCCTAATACGTGAAATAGTTCTTTCAATTTTGGGATCAAAAGCGGCTAAGCTCGAATCAGGTAATGAACGGGTCATTCAGTGGAAGAGACATATAGCTCATGATAAAAAAAACAAAATAAAATGCAAATAAATAAATTCTAATCAATAAATTAGCACACTATTGCAACTCCCCGGCAACGGCACCGAAAATTGACGTGGCGGAAATTGGCAGATTAAGAAATTAATATGAGTGATACATTGCAAGTACAGTTCTTAACCAACAAAAATCCGCTTATCAATTTAGAAGGGTTGTCACAAAATTAGAATTAAAATACTGGGAGTATGAATCCCAGGTCGTCTCCCAACGAGTTGCAGGAAGATGTGCTATCTTATTAATCAGAGGTTTTCCAAAATAGTTTTGAGTTTGATAAACGGAAAATTAAATTAGAGAATTGATGTAATTTAAATAAAAATCTTGACTGGGAGTAGATTAATCGGAAGTTCTATCCTTGTTGGAGTTTTCCCAAGATCAATTGATAATTGAAGGTTGTTCTACTTAGTTATCCTTTACTAGGTAAAGGAGAGTCAAGTAAGTTGGAAGTCTACTTTTATTCACAAGTTCTAATCTTCTCCCTTGGGAAAGATTAGTGTCAGTGACTAGAGAGCCATCCAACAATAAACTCCATTACAATTTTAGTCTTGAGCATTCCAACTCAAGGGTCTCCTTTCAATCTACTCCCAATCAAATTAGAGAACTACTCACTCATCATGGATGTAAAATTCATAAAATAAAAATAAGGAATAAGGGTAGACATGATAGATAATAATAAAAAAGATCAATTAAAAATAAAAATGGTTCTTGTATTAATAAATTCTAAAATAATCCAATTATAACTCTGAACAAATTAAGGATATGAAAGAGTAAGCAACAAGTAAAGAGAACAAACTAGAGTGATGAAGTCTTGCAGAGGTAATAACTCTTCTCAATATCCCAAGCCAAAAAGCAATAAAAACCAAATCCTAAGTACTATGAATGTGTAGAGAGAAAACCTAGAGGAGGAGTAAAATCAGATCTAAAAAAACTAAGAATTCTCTGGAATGAATGTTATTTCTTGTCTCTGCATGTTCCCTGGCTCTAATCTATATTTTTGGGCCAAAAACTGGACTAAAATGCGGCCCAGAATCTATGCCAGCGACTTCTGTAACTCTGCAGATCGCGCACGTCACGCGACCACGTCGTCCATGCATTCGCGTCACTCTGCGTTTTCCGTGCCACGCGTGCTCGTCGTCCACGCATTCGCGTCACTCGTGCAGTTTTCAATCCACGCGTTCACGTCAGGTACACGTTCGAGTCGCTGTGAATTTCTCCATTTCGCGCGGTCGCGGGAGCCATGCGCCCGCGTCACTTCTCGCTGGTCATCTCCTCAATTTCTTGTGTTCCTTCCATTTTTGCAAGATTCCTCTCCATTCTCTAAGCCATTCCTATTCTTTGAAGCCTGAAACACTTAACACACAGATCACGGCATCGAATGATATAACGGAGACTAAAAATATACAATTAAAAAATCTTTAGGAAGCAAGTTTTCAACCATAGAACATTTTCAGGAAGAAATTGTAAATACATGCAAATCATATGAATAAGTGGGTGAAGACTTGATAAAATCACACAATTAAATATAATATAAATCATAAAATAATGGTTTATCACTCCTTCATACACATAAGGTAATCCACATACTCTATTGTAACTCCCCCATCCCTGTCAAAAGGAACAACCAAGAAAGGATTGTACTCCGGGAGTTCTTCTTGAAACAGAACCTTTTTCATTAAATTTTTTGGGGGAGAAAAAATATGCTCCACATTTTTTGGATCCTGGTCCCACCCTAGTTGGCGACTTACCCTATCAGGACAGTAGATCACTGGATAGATCAAAGCTCCACAGTGAAAATCCCTGTCCATAACAATCAAGCCAGGAAGGGTGGTAGGAGAAGTACACAAAAGCCAAAAGTCATAAACCCCATCCTTGCCGATGGAAATATTATTGCGGTCATGTTCAAGACAAGCAGAATATATACGATGAATAGCCGATGCATTAGACTGGTAAGAGGTTACGTACGGGCGAAAACAAAAATTTCCCTCCAATGATTTCGAAGGATGAGCTAAACCCCAAATCCAAGCACGAGGACTTGCCTTCTTATCTGGAAGAATTATAGGGGACTTACGGTGGGAGCAAACAGAGAGAACTGTTCAAAAAGAAAGAGTTGAAGAAATATTTCGTCAATGAAAGCCAAAACTGGAAAGCGACCATGAGCAATCTTGAGTTGCTGGGAAAATTGATCAAGACGCGTATATAAGCTGCCGAGATACAGAGGAGCCAATGGTAAACGTTCTCCTCTAGCAATCAAGCAGGCTAAAAGAAACACCCCATGGCTCATACACTCATCCGCCGGTCCCAAAAATACATATTTACTTAACCAATAAGTGACAAAAGCAGCTTCCTTATGATATGAAAGAACAGCAGGAGTGGGGACAAACTCACCATTGAGGAAATCACCAAAGAAATAACGAGACCAATTAGAGTAAGAATACTTAATAGTAACCTTCTTTTTCTTGCGATCTTGCCTGTCACCAACCACCTCTTTTCCATTCGAGGACTCACGAGTTTTTGGATGCTTATCCTTGGAGGAAAATTTCTTAACGCGCCTACTCATGGACAACTCTTTTGCATATCGACCAACATCACTTAAACTCATTTGAAGATGTCTCGCAAGCTTAAGCATTTCAGAATCTGGGCGAAGAACAGTGAGATCCATACTACCAAACACCGGCAGCTGAAGAAAAACCACAATATCTTCCAAAGTGGGTGAAAACTCACCCCAAGAAGTCAGAAAAGTATGAGTATGAGAACACCACCTCTGTCAAAGTAAACTCATATCATATCCATTTCGTTGAACACCCAAGCCTACCAAGAAGATATCAATTAGTGCTTCTTCAATATATAGCAACAAGGTAAAGAAATTATAAGAATCAATTATGATGATAGATGGTAGAGAACAACCAACCTGCAGATGTGCGAATAGCCTCGGCAACACTAGCTAATTCTAATCTCCTCACAAAATTACCACCCTCCTCAAACAATACTGTGAACACCCACTTTTGCCAAACCTTATTCATGTGAGTAGCTGCCTCAGATTTAAAAGACGTCCATGAAAATTCTTGGTGCTTCAACCGAGAACACAATATAGCAGGACCTACTTGATATGAAGGCTTCTCAACAAATTCACCCAAAACTCTACAATCTGAAGAATCAAAGCCGGATTTCATAGTTTTACCCATACCTAATAACAAGCCAGAAGAAGGAGGGTCCAAAAAAGGTTTCTTCATCAGAGGAGGATCCACAAAAGTAGTCCTCTTATCTGATGGTTTAACCCAAGGTTGGGGGATAGATTCAGAAAACCCAATTGCGTATTCTTGAAGAACATTGTCCATATCATTTACAGAAGAATCAGTACCCAAACTATTACCAGAGTCCTCTGGGTCACTATCCACTATCTCAGCAAGTTTCACACGAGGCATGACAACAAAAAGAAACAATTCCTAAAAAAAGGGAAAAGAGGGAGAACAGCAACAACAAAATAGGGTAAACATCAATATCACGCAAATACCAACGACAAAAATGTTCAAAATATAAAGGAGAATATTGCAGAACACTCAAAAAATTCTGAAAAAGCCAAAGAGCATCGCATGTCAAGAAAACAACCAAGGAGATCTCAAATGAAACAAAAAAGCAAAGGTATGAAAATCATTCATCATATTCTTTACTCGATAAGGCCACTAACTCCTCATACCCTCACAATATCATATTTCATTTGGTGACATATATGAAAACATTGCAAGACATTATACGTGTATAGCTTTGAAAGAATATGAATATGGAACACTAATAATTTGTTCTAATTGAAAAAGTTTATAAACAAATTACTTATGACTATACTATAAAAAAAATTTTTAATTAAATTTTTTTATTTTTAAATATCTATTTTATAGTTACGGATGAACATTGCTCATGATGTTTAACTCAATTTCTTTTATTTTGTGATGCCATTGGAAACATATACAAATGAGAACATAGGCAGAGAACATAATGATAAGTGTTCAGAGTAACAAAGAGTACAGAATGATCATCAGAGTTCAGACAGAATTTAGAGTAACAAAAATTCAGAATAGTACAAAAAATTATCAAATATACAATAGTAGATATTCAGGTGCCAGAATCTCATACAAGAAAATAGGAGTACGCATTATATGACAAAAAAGGGGAGCAAGACCGAAGACAAAAATAAGAAAAGAAGAAAAAAAGTCTTACCAAATAAGAAGACAGAGTGAGAAGACAGAACAACGTTGAATATGGGAGTGTCCTTTGCCATAAGAAAAACTCCCAATTGTTGAAGAAGACAGAGGGTTTGGATGGTGGTGATGATAGTAGTGATGATACTGAAAAAATACTGCTATGTAAAAAAAATGCACTAGCAGATATGATGAGGAACACGCTCTCTCCTATCCTTCCAGGTGTTCTCCCCTTCTTATGTGTCTCTCCAAATACAGGTATTCAAATTTAAAACGCGTCAAATTAAGAGGGTAAGAGTTTCTCCCCTTCTTATTTTCTTATATATTAAATCAAATCATTCCTCTTTTTCATAAAAAAATATATGTATATATATGTATAAATAAATAATAATAATAATATTATGTACACATACACTACTTTTAAGAATAAATACATACGTATATACAAATAAATTATAAATATATTTATTTATTAATCTTATTTATCTATTTATTTATTTTATTAATATTTAAAATATTGGTACAAAAAATTCTTTTATTCATTTTTATGAGACATAAATAAAAAATTGAGACTAAATTAAGTTTATGTATTATATTTAATGTAAAATATACTAAATTGAATTATGTTTAAATATCGTGGTTGATTTAAAATAAGGCCAAATCTTCTGTGTAAATTGAAGAAAGACATCTATATGTATAGATTATTGCTGGAAGAATATTAGATGGACAAGTGTCTCTTGAAGGGACAATTGCTTATGGTGAGAGAAGGTGTTACATGCGGCTGCTGTCTCGTTAAACAGTCACGTGTTTTCTATGTAATATTTATAAGGAAGAATTTGTCTTAAAATAAATATAAAGATTAAAAGATACATTTTGAATTTAAAAAATTAAATGAGAATATTTTTAAAAAAAATGTTATTAAAGTTAAATTTCAGTCATTTTTATTTTTATTTTTTGGAGGTACCGAAGAAATTGAAATTAAATTTTGTATTTCGAAACTAAAATTTCAGTTTTAATCTATGATTATTAAATATAATATTAAATTTCAATATACTAATTTCAATTCTAATATCTGACCATAAACACTACTACAATGTTCTATAATCAATTTAGAACTTATAGTGTTGATCGAAGGCCTTTTAATTAATACTTGCATTGTAAGTATATGTTTGAATTGAGGTTTGTCAAATTAGAATTTAAACAAAAGTAATTTCGTAGAATTAATTTTTGTTAGAAGTGAGTTTATACCAACATAATTTATGTTTGACAATTTTATACTAAAATTGATTTTGATAAAATAAATATTGTTTGAATAATATTAGTTAAAATCACTTTTAGATAGATAATTAGTTAATTACTAAAAAATATAATATTAAATTATAATATTTTTTAAATATATTTAATTTTTTTATATTTCTTTTAGTATTTTTTATATAATATTTTTTACAGTACTCTATAAAAAAATTAGAATAATAAACAGTGCATAAGAATTACAATGATAAATTTTATAATATCAAACAAAAAAATATTCTATAATAATTTTAATACTCTTAGTATTTTTTATTTAATATTAATTTGGATGATAAAATTTTATTATTTATGACTCTATTGTTATGTATCATCAGTTTTTTATTTATTTTATCCTTTTTAATAAAATCAATAATTCATATTATAACAAAATTACGATAAAAAATTTAATAAAAAAGAAATAAAAAATCAAACTATAAAAAAAAGTATTAAAAATGATAAAAAAATTATGAAAAAATTATTAAAACCAATAATCACCATAATCACCACCAACAAACCTAAATGTGCATATTAAGTGAACGTAGAAGCTACAATTTTTTGCTTCAAATAAACGCGCTTTTAGGATGCAAAATCACATCAGCGTTCAGATAAAAATGTTAAATATTTTATAAAACTAGTAATTTACGTACCTCCAGTCATTGCCAATAAATTCTTTGATTTAATTTGGAATTTTCAATTCTTGAATCACAAAGACAGATGAAATCAAGGTGTGTTTGTTTGTTGTTATTATGATCAGAATTGGAGACCCAAATTTTATAAAGTTTATGATGAACATACCACCTGCCAATATACTTAATGAATAATTACAACACCACCCAAACTAATTTCTATATTAACAAATTAGACTACAATTAGAATAAAAATTCTAACATTCTCCCACTTGGTCCAACATTTGTTATATATAGTCTGTATTTACATACTATGTTTAAACAATTAAGACAAATTACACGAATCATAACGGTAGGTTCCCATTAATTGAGTATTACCTCCTATGCATTACAATGTAATATCTCCTAATTGAATAAACTCTTTATGTGGTATTTTTGTAGGAATAAGCCTAATGCTTATTCTAGGTGATTCTCTAAATTTTATTTGTCATTCTCAATCATGTATGCGCACATATACTAACCAAATGAGAAACAAACAATAATAAGAAATTTTATATCCAAATATGTCATATGATATAACATAAGTCATATAAGTGATGTTACAGAACATAAACCCATACTAGTAACATGATTCTTAAACAATCCTGGTGGCATGCCTTTTGTCAAAGGATCAGCTATCATTTGTTTAGTATTAATATGCTCTATCTGTACCTCATTAGACCTAACTCGGTCTTTAATAGCTAAGTACTTAATAACGATTTGCTTACTTTGACTACTACTTCTATTATTCTTAGCCATAAATATAGTAGCTGAATTGTCACAATATATTCTCAATGGCCTAGAGTTACAATCCATAATCTTAAGCCTAGAGATGAAATTCTTTAACCAAACACCTTGTGATTTAGCCTCAAAACAAGCAATAAACTCGACTTCCAAGGTAGAAGTGGCTACAAGTGATTGTTTTGCACTCTTCCAAGATACTGCTCCATCAGCAAGCATAAAGATGTATCCTGACGTTGACTTTCTAGAATCAACACATTCTGCTAAGTCTGAATCTGAGTATCCAACAATTTCCAATTGTCGGTTCGTCTATATGTAAGCATGAAGTCCTTGGTCCCTTGAAGATACCTTAAGACCTTTTTTGTGACTCTCCAATGGATAATTCTTGGATTACTTTGATATCTTCCTAACATGCTAATAGCAAAAGTAATGTCAGGTCTTGCACAAACCTAGCATACATTAGGCTTCCAACGGCTGAAGCATAAGAAATATTTTGCATCTGTTTCTTTTCAAGTTCATTTTGGAACATTGATCTAAGCAGAATTTGTCACCTTTCATAATAGGTGCAACACTTGGTGAACAATTTTGCATTTTAAACCTCTCAAGTACTTTATTAATATAGGCTTCTTGAAATAAACCTAAAACTCCTTCATGTTTATCTCTATAAATCTTTATGCCAATGACATAAGATGCATCACCTATATCTTTCATATCGAAATGTCTAGAGAGAAATTGTTTCACTTCATGTAACAACCCTAAATCATTTGTTGCAAGCAAAATATTATCTACATATAAGATGAGAAATATGATCTTGCTCCTACTAACCTTGTGATATATACATTGATCAGAAATATTCTCAATGAACCCAAATGAAGAAATCACATTGTGAAACTTCAAATACCACTGTCGGGAAGCCTGCTTAAGACCATACATTGCTCTCTTAAACTTGCAAACTAACTCCTTACCAGCACTTGAAATAAATCCTTCGGGTTGTCTCATATATACCTCTTCTTCCAAATCTCAATTAAGAAAGGCCGTTTTCACATCCATTTGATGGAATTCCATGTTAAAGTGTGCTACCAATGCCATAATGATGCGGAAAGAGTCTTTCTTTGAAATCGGAGAAAAGGTTTCTCTATAGTCAACTCCTTCCCTTTGAGTAAATCCTTTAGCAACAAGTCGAGCCTTGTAGCGCTCAATATTGCCTGATGAATCCTTCTTGGTCTTAAAGACCCATTTACAGTCAATGGCCTTTTCCCCATCAGGAAATTTTACAAGATCCCAAATTTGGTTATCCATCATATAATTCATTTTATCCTTCATAGCATCTAGCCATAAATTGGAATTACGACTTTCTATTGCTTGTGAAAACGTCGTTGGGTCATTTTCATCACAAACATCATAGTAAAACTCATCAAGATACACTACATAGTCACTAGAAATTGCAGACTTTCTTATTCTTGTTGATCTTTTTAATGTTGTATCATCAACCTCTTGTAAAAGTGGTGGCATAACAGGTTTTCCCTCTTCTTGAAGTTGCTCTTGAGCAATATGTTCTTGAACAACATTTTCATCATGAAGAGTTTGATCTTCCACCATATGATCTACTTGAACATTATCTTCATAATGTGGAACATCAATAATAGTTATTCTACATTGACCCTATCTGTATGGGCATTGTATTGAACAATCACTCTTGTACATGGAGATGTTTGACAAACATTACAATTCTCAACAACTTAAAGAGGATGATTTCTCCCACTTTCCACATCATGCTCTAAAAATGTTGCATTTCTAGATTCAACTATTTTACTTGAATGGAAGGGATAATAAAATCTATAACCCTTAGATTTTTTTGCATAGCCGATAAAATAGGCACTTATCGTCCTTGGGTCCAACTTCCTTTCTTGTGGATTATAAATCCGAACTTCAGCAGGACAACCCCAAAGGCGTATATGATTCAAACTAGGCTTTCAACCTTTCAATAGCTCAAATGGCATTTTAGAAACTGTCTTTGTTGGAATTCTATTTAATATATATGCGGTTGTCTTAAGGGCTTCACTCCACAAAGATAACGAAAGATTGGAGTTGCTAAGCATACTCCTCACCATATTTAGCAAAGTCCTATTTCTTCTTTCAGCTACACTATTTTAATCTGGTGTGCCAGGCATGGTGTATTGTGTCACAATACCATGCTCTTGAAGATACTTTGCAAATGAACCAGGTGTTTGTCCACTTCCAGTATATCTCCCTGATGAGCGGATAATTTATACGCTTTTTGGCATTAATTTTAGATAGTTTTTAGTATGTTTTATTCACTTTTTAGTATATTTTTATTAGTTTTTAAGCAAAATTCACATTTTTTGACTTTACTATGAGTTTGTGTATTTTTCTGTGATTTTAGGTATTTTCTGGCTGAAATTGAGGGACCTGAGCAAAAATCTGATTCAGAGACTGAAAAAGAACTGCTGATGCTATTGGATTCTGACCTCCCTGCACTTGAAATGGATTTTTTGGAGCTACCGAAGTCCAAATGGCACGCTCTCAATTGCGTTGTAAAGTAGACATCCAGGGATTTCCAACAATATATAATAGTCTATACTTTGCTCGAGTTTTGACGACGCAAAATAGCGTTCAAACGCCAATTTCTTGCCCTATTCTGGCGTTAAACGCCAGAAACAGGTTACAAGCTAGAGTTAAACGCCCAAAATAGGCTGCAAACTGGCGTTTAACTCCAAAAAAAGTCTCTACAAATGAAAGCTTCAATGCTCAGCCCAAGCACACACCAAGTGGGCTCGGAAGTGGATTTCTGCATCATTTACTTATTTCTGTAAACCCTAATAACTAGTCTAGTATAAATAGGACCTTTTACTATTGTGTTAGACATGCTGGGATCTGTGGACGTTTAGTCCTTAGACACTGGGGGCTGGCCATTCAGCCATGTCTGGACCATCATCACTTATGTATTTTCAACGGTGGAGTTTCTACACACCATAGATTAAGGTGTGGAGCTCTGCTGTTCCTCAAGTATTAATGCAATTACTACTGTTTTCTATTCAATTCATGCTTATTCCTGTTCTAAGATATCCATTCACACACAAGAATATGATGAATGTGATGATTATGTGATGCTCATCACCATTCTCACTTATGAACGTGTGCCTGACAAACACTCCCGTTCTACATGCAAACAAGCTTGAATGCATATCTCTTAGCCTTCTGGTTCACGATAAGAGTCTTCGTGGTATAAGCTAGAATCAATTGGCAGCTTCTTGAGATCCGGAAAGTCTAAATCTTTTCTGTGGTATTCCGAGTAGGATCTGGGATGGGATGACTGTGACGAGCTTCAAACTTGCAAGTGTTGGGCGTGGTGACAGACGCAAAAGGATCAATGGATCCTATTCCAACATAAGTGAGAACCGACAGATGATTAGCCGTGCAGTGACAGCACATTTGGACCATTTTCACTGAGAGGACGGACGGTAGCCATTGACAACGGTGATCCCCCAACATACAGCTTGCCATAGAAAGGAGTATGAAGGACCGGACGAAGGCAGTAGGAAAGCAGAGATTCAGAAGGAATAAAGAATCTCCATACACTTATTTGAAATTTCCACCAATGAACTACATAAGTATCTCTATCTTTATTTTATGTTTTATTTATCTTTTAATTATCAAAATTCCATAACCATTTGAATCCGCCTGACTGAGATTTACAAGATGACCATAGCTTGCTTCAAGCCGACAATCTCCGTGGGATCGACCCTTTCTCACGTAAGGTTTATTACTTGGACGACCCAGTGCACTTGCTGGTTAGTTGTGCGAAGTTGTGAAAAGGAGTTGAGATTACAATTGTGCGTACCAAGTTGTTGGCACCATTGAGATCACAATTTCGTGCACCACTCCCGTAGAATTCTCCACCTCTATCTGATCTCACGATCTTAATTTTCTTTCCTCATTATTTCTCTACTTTAACTTTATAAATTTTAAAAGCGTCCAATGCCTCATATTTATTATGAAGCATATAAAGATACATATATCGTGAATAATCATCAATAAAGGAGATGAAGTATTTCTGACCACTTAATCACATATCAGGACAACATATGTTAGTGTGAATTATTTCTAATATGTCAAAACTTCTCTTAGCACCTTTTTGAGACTTTTTAGTTTGCTTTCCCTTAATGCAATCCACACAAGTATCAAAATCAGTAAAGTCTAGAGGTTCATGAACCCCATCACTTACTAATTTTTTCATTCTCTCAATGGAGATGTATCCAAACCTTCGGTGCCACAACATGGAAGATTTTTCATTTATACCATTACCATGCATAACCATAAAATCATATGGAACATTATTAGCTAAATGGACTTTAAATAAATCACCAATTAAAGTACCACGTCTAATAATATTAGAATTTTTAATAATGTCAACAAAATCATTATAAAAATTTATACATATAGATGTGAACGCAACAACTTAATACAAGCCTAAATGTTCCAACAACTTCCACATGTGAACGCATCCGATTGCCCATATAGATGCTCAGTTCACTTCCTATCGGTCTCCTTTTTCTTATGAAATCCTGCATGGTATTTGAAATATGGATTTTAGTACCAAAATCAATCCACCAAGTGTCATGACATATTTCAACAAATTAGATTCAAAACACACTGAAGGAATAAGATCACAAAGGTTAGTACATTTCTTTTCAAGCCAAACTTTAAATTTTGGATACTCCTTCTTCATGTGTCCTTTTTTTTTACAAAAGAAACACCGGCACCTTCTTTCTTCATAGGATGGGATACAATACCCTTTTCTTTCTTCTTATGAGCTTGCTTTTTACCACCCTCATTTGTCACTAATAGTGCACTTTCACCAAATTTCTGAATTAGCCTTCCTCTCTCTTGCACACACATCACCAGTAATTCGTTAATAGACCATTTTTTCTTATGAGTATTATAATAAATCTTAAATGGTTCGTACTGAATAGGAAGAGAATTCAGAATAAGATGCACCAAAAATGAGTCAGAGATCTGAACCTCTAAAGCTTTCAGTTGTGCTGTAATGTCTCTCAACCTCAGGATGTGTTCACCCACATCTTTTATGCCGGTAAGTCTCATGGATGACAATTATGCTATTAGGATTCTTACAAGTGCCTTACTAGAGGACTCAAACTGTTCATCAATAGCCTTCATGTAATTCTTGACATTCCCGCAATCAGGAATTGAACCTTGGATACTAGCTGAGATACGAGACTTAATGAACATCATACTTAAACGGTTGGATTTCTCCCACCGTTCGTATAATGCTATCTCGGCTTGAGAACTAGCATCAGCATAAGCCGGAGGCTCTTCCTTACGAAGAGCATAGTCAAGGTATGCATACTCTAAGTGAAAGAGAGTCTTATCTTTCCATTTTTTTTATAGTTGTCACCACTTAATAAATGAATTTCAGGTACAGTTTCAGATATCATTACTGCTGCAAATAATAAATCATGCTAACAGTATTCAACTTTAAATATGCACATCAAAATCTATAACATATGATAATACATGCCAATGCAAGTCATATAAAAATAAATATGAATCATAGCGTCATTAAAATCTACCCGTGGACAAAGATTTTAACACACATAATATTCACTATATTAGCTAAAGTATTAAAACTAGAAAATAAAATACTACTTCTTAATACGTGTAGGCTAATTAAGAAGTAAAAATATTGTCTATTTCAACCTAATTATATGTGAATAACATAATAAATTCCTGTGGGTAAGTTTATTATATAATTCACAAAATTACAAATATATCATATTAATATTTATGTGATTTCTTTAAATATAATTATTATCAAGGATGTTGTGGCTATTTCTCAATAAATCATATATTAATCACAATATGATATGCAAATATAATCATTAAATAAATAAATTCAATAACATGAATAATATCAAAAGTGAAGATGATCTAGTGGACACTATTTTGCCAATATTTAAAAGATCCAAGTTCAAACCTCACTTCTACCAAAATTTGAATTTTTTTATAACAAATTTAAATTTTGAAACCCAACAAAATCATGCCATTATGAAGAACAACTACGACACAAATTCACAGAATTCCTTCTGGCTTCTTATGGTGCATCAATTTCAATTTCAATGATTTTTTCTTACTTATTCCAAAATTCATAATATACATTTTTTTAAAATAATTTATCAAAATAATGCACAGAAATTAAATTTTGAAATGGCAAGGCAGAGACAATTTTGCTCTGATACTATATGTTAGATATTTTATAAATCAGTAATTTACGTACCTCCAGCTATTGCCAATAAATTCTTTGATTTAATTTGGAATTTTCAATTCTTGAATCACAAAGCTAAATGGAATCAAGGTGTGTTTGTTTATTGTTAATATGATCAGAATAGGAGACCCAAATTTTATAAAATTTATGATGAACAGTTGCGTTCTTTCCATCAATGAACAGACCAACTGCCAATATAATTAATGAATGAATCCCGCTAGGGAGCCAATGGAGTATCTGTACAATGTGTACAATGGGCTGTTTATTTGGCCCAATATGAGTTAAAAAAGAAAATTACCCACATTCACCCTAATTCCAAAAGTACTGCTCATTTTTGTATTAACCACCACCACATAATCCCTAATTCAAATTTTCTTCCCTTCCCCCTTTTTGCACCGATCGTAACTCTACCCCCAAAACCCTCCACGGTCGCCGCTAAACATCCCACCGCCGCATGACCTGGAACCTGCATCAGCGCCAATCAAAACTGCAGTGCCCAACCTCCTTCGCACGCGTGTTTCCTCACTGGCAACAACTACTTTGCACCGTCACTTCTGAACATCCAATTGCTACGTCATCGCGTGACCTGGAGCCTCCATCAACATCGACCCGAACTGCAGCGCCCAACCTTCTTCGTGCACGTCCTCCCTGGCTAGTAGCAGCTACTTCACTCGACCCCGGGTTAGGTGGTGACTACAGGTTTAGTTGATAACTAGATATTTATTCAATGAATTTTGATGCGTTACTTGATTGTTCTGCTTTTGTACATCAAAGTTGGATTATGAAAAATTGGACTCTATTGAACAGATTGTTGCTGTTGATGGTTTATTTGGTTTTTCTATTTTAGCATTCAAAATTTTGTCAAATTTTGGCCTAGTTAGTATAATAATGATTCAACATGGATGATTACTTTACTACGTATCCGGATAGTTGGTTTTCATTCTAGCAATTCCTTTTTTTTGTGCTAAGTAATTGATTTTTTTGCATCATATATGGATTGTAAGTTTGTTGAACACTTGAGCACATATTTATTTGTGCACAGATTACTGATTGTTTTTTTAAATTATTTAGATTGGTGATTGAAAATTTTATACCTGATGACTAAAGGTTTAGCTGATAACTAGATGTTCATTGGTGCATAAAAATTACAATCACACTTTGTAATTCCGCACAACTAACCAGCAAGTGCACTGGATCGTCCAAGTAATACCTTATGTGAGTAAAGATCGATCCCACGGAGATTGCCGGCTTGAAGCAAGCTATGATTATCTTATTATTCTTAGTCAGGATATCAATAGTGGTTCTTAGTTTTAATTGCGAAGAGTAAAAGAGCATGAATTAAATGATACTTGTTATGCAGTAATGGAGAACAGGTTGAGATTTTGGAGATGCTCTGTCTTCTGAAGTTCTACACGCATGCAGGTCTCCTTCTTCACGCATGCAGGTCTCCTTCCATGGCAAGCTGTATGTTGGTGGATCACCGTTGTCAATGGCTACCAGCAGTCCTCTCAGTGAAAAGGGTCCATGTACATGGCTAATCATTTGTTGGTTCTCACTAATGTTGGAATAGGATCTATTGATCCTTTTGCATACTGTCACTGCGCCCAGCATTCATGAGTTTGAAGCTCGTCATAGTTATCCCTTCCCGGATCCTACTCGGAATATCACAGACAAGGTTTAGACTTTCCCGATCTCAGGGATGCTGCCAATTATTTCTAGCTTATACCACGAAGACTCTGATCTCAAGGAATTGAAGGCTCTGTTGTCAGGAGAGGCAATCAAACGCATGGACCAGGAACCCAAGAGATATACATTCAATCTAAGGTAGAACGGAAGTGGTTGTCAGGCACGCGTTCATAGATTGAGAATGGTGATGAGTGTCACGGATCATCACATTCATCATGTTGAAGTGCGAATGAATATCTTAGAATAGAAACAAGCATGATTGAATAGAAAACAGAAATAATTGCATTAATCCATCGAGACACAGCAGAGCTCCTCACCCCCAACCATGGAGTTTAGAGACTCATGCCGTCAAAGATACAAATTCAGATGTAAAAAGTCATGAGGTACAAAATAAATCTCTAAAAGTAGTGCAGAAAAATGAGTAAACTAAGATAGATAGTGCAGAAATCCACTTCCGGAGCCCACTTGGTATGTGCTGGGGCTGAGCATTGAAGCTTTCACGTGTAGAGGCCTTCCTTGGAGTTGAACGCCAGTTTGTAACTTGTTTCTGGCGTTTGACTCTAGCATGCAACTTGTTTTTGGCGTTTAACGCGAGAATAGGGCAGAAAGCTGGCGTTGAACGCCAGTTGTTGTCATCTAAAGTCGGGCAAAGTATGGAATATTATATATTACTGGAAAGCCCTGGATGTCTACTTTCCAATGCAATTGAGATATTGCCATTTGAGCTTCTGTAGCTCCAAAAATTCTATTTCGAGTGCAGGGAGGTCAGAATCCAACAGCATCAGCAGTCCTTTATCAGCCTCTGAATAAGATTTTTGCTCAGGTCCCTCAATTTCAGCCAGAAAATACCTGAAATCATAGAAAAATACACAAACTCATAGCAAAGTCCAGAAATGTGATTTTTGCATAAAAACTAATAAAAATATACTAAAAAAGTAGCTAGATCCTACTAAAAACTATATGAAAATACCCCAAAAACGTATAAAATATTCGCTCATTACAACACCAAACTTAAACGGTTGCTTGTCCCCAAGCAACTAGATAAACAAAATAGGATAGCACAAAGATCAAAAGGCAATCTCGGAGTTTTACATGAAGCTCAATTCTAATTAGATGAGCGGGACTAGTAGCTTTTTGCTTCTGAACAGTTTTGGCATCTCACTTCATCCCTTGAAGTTTAGAATGATTGGCATCCATAAGAACTCAAAATTTAGATAGTGTTATTGATTCTCCTAGTTTAGTATGTTGATTCTTGAACACAGCTACTTTATGAGTCTTGGCCGTGGCCCTAAGCACCTTGCCTTCCAGTATTACCACCGGATACATAAATACCACAGACACATAACTGGGTGAATCTTTTCAAATTGTGAATCAGCTTTGCTAAAGTCCCCCAATTATAGGTGTCCATAGTTCTTAAGCACACTCTTTGGATTACGACTTTAACCACTCAGTCTCAAGCTTTTCACTTGGACCTGCATGCCACAAGCACATGGTTAGGGACAGCTTGATTCAGCCGCTTAGGCCAGGATTTTATTCCTTTGGCCCTCTTATCCCTTAATACTCAAAGCCTTGAATCCTTTTTACCCTTGCCTTTTGGTTTAAAGGGTTATTGGCTTTTTCTGCTTGTTTTTCTTTTTCTTTTGCGCAAAAATTTTTTTCACTGCTTTTTCTTGCTTCAAGAATCAATTTTATAATTTTTCAAATTATCAATAACATTTTTATTTTTTATCATTCTTTCAAGAGCCAACAGTTTTAACATTCATAAACAACAAGATCAAAAATATGTACTGTTTAAGCATTCTTTCAGAAAATAAAAAGTGTTGCCACCATATATAAATAATTTGAATTTGTCTTATTAAGAACTCGAAAAAGTTGCCTCCTTATTCTAAAAATATCTGCTATTTCATTCATGTTTAATGATGATGAGAGAAATAAATTATAGCTTACTTGGAGATGATAAAAATAAAAATAAAAATACTAACTACTACTACTCATATGACTCCTAAAATAGATCTCTAATAGTAGAAGTTATCACAGAGTTAAGATTAGGACTCAACAACCTTTATTTTGGAAGATGGATGCTCCTTCAATTTGTAGGTTGTCTGGACCTTCAAGAGAAAGCTTCTGGTGCTTCAGCTCCTGTAGTTCACGCCCTTGCTTCTCCTATTTCTTAAGCAATTTGCATATAATACTATTTTGATTCTGCTGTTCTTCCTTGAGTTGATCCATAGTTTCTTGCAGTTTGGTGACAGATGCTTCTAGGCGGGTCCAGTAGTCAATCTGAGGGATTTCTGGGAGGAACTCCTGTGCGCTCCTTTTGATGGAGTTTTCTTGTACTTGTTGTCCCTCCATTGACTTCTTAGTGATTGGATGTTCGACTGGGATGAACTCATCTACTCCCATCTTCACCCTAGCCTCTTTACATAGCAGAGAAATCAAGTTTGGGTAAGCCAATTTGTCGTCCTTGGAGTTCTTATTTGCAATTGTGTAGAGCTCACAAGAAATCAGATGATGAATCTCCACTTTGTTTCCTTGCATAATACAATGGATCATCACTGCTCTCTTGATAGTGTCTTCGGAGCAGTTGCTGGTAGGCAGTATGGAACGCCCAATGAAATCCAGCCAGCCCCTAGCAACTGGTTTGAGAACCCCTCTCTTGAGTTGGTTTGGAACACCTTTTGTACTGGTTATCCACTTGGCTCCAGGGATGCATATGTCCTCTAGAATTTGGTATAAGCGCTTATCATCACACACCATTCTCCTATTAAAGGATTTCGGATCATCTTGTAGTTGAGGCAGCTTGAAGACCTCTCTTATTTTGTCAAGGTGGAAGTAAATAATCTTCCCTCTGACCATCGTTCGAAAGGTATAGAAAGTGGTTCCAGTCATTCTCTGCCTCTCTGTTTGCCACAGATTTGAGTAGAATTCCTGAACCATGTTTCTATCCACCTTTGTCTCAGGATTAGCTAGAATTTCCTAGCCTCTATTTCGAATCTGCTCTTGGATCTCCGAATATTCATCTTCTTTTAGATCGAATTTAACTTCCGAGATCACTGACCTTAGATCCATTATTTTGTGGTAATGGTCTGAATGTTCCTTGGTTAAGAACCTCTCTTGATTCCAAAGTGATTTTGGATTTTTCTCTTTCTTGCCTCTTGAAGTGGTTTATTTTCCCTTAGGAGCCATGATCTTAGTGAGTCTTAGCTCAGTGATCACGCAAAATACACCAAACTTAGAGGTTTACTTATCCTCAAGAAAAAGTAAGGAAAGGAGAGGAGAAGGAGGAGAGCCAAATTCGAATTATGGAGGAGAGGGGTTGGCCGAATGTTAATTTAAAAGGAAGGGGTGGGTTTGAAAATTTTTGAAAAAGGTATGATAGAAGATATGATTTGTAAAAGATAAGTATGAAATGCAAAAGATGTAATCTTAAAATTGAAAAGATATGAGAGAATATTGAAAAAGATAAAATTAAATTGGAAAAGATATTATGATGAGTTGAAAAAGATTTGAAAAGATATTAAAAAGATAGATGGGTTTTGCAAAAAGATTTGAAAAGAAATAAAAAAGATATATGAGTTTTGAAAAAAAAAAGATTTGAAAAGAAGAAAAGATTTTTAGGATTAAGAGTTATTTTTGAAATTTGAAATTGAAAGATGAGGATTTGTAATATGTTTATGCAAGAAATTATGGATGAAAACATGAAAAAATAAAAAATTGAGTTGGAAAACAAAACTACCTCCCCTCCACGTTCCTGGCATTAAACGCCTAGGAGTTGCTTGTTTTGGGCATTTAACGCCCATTTGCTGCTTGTTTTGGGCGTTTAACGCCCATTCTGTTGGTTCTCACTAATGTTTGAATAGGATCCATTGATCCTTTTGCACACTGTCACTGCCCCCAGCATTCATGAGTTTGAAGCTCGTCACAGTCATTCCTTCCCGGATCCTACTCGGAATACCACAGACAAGTTTTAGACTTTTCAAATCTCAGAGATGCTGCCAATTGTTTCTAGCTTATACCATGAAGACTCTAATCTCAAGGAATTGAAGGCTCTGTTGTCAGGAGAGGCAATCAAACGCATGGACCAAGAACCCAAGAGATATACATTCAATCTAAGGTAGAACAGAAGTGATTGTCAGGCATGCGTTCATAGATTGAGAATGGTAATGAGTATCACGGATCATCACATTCATCATGTTGAAGTGTGAATGAATATCTTAGAATAGAAACAAGCGTGATTGAATAGAAAACAGAAATAATTGCATTAATCCATCGAGACACAGCAGAGCTCCTCACCCCCAACCATGAAGTTTAAAGACTCATGCCATCAAGGAAACAAATTCAGATGTAAGATGTTATGAGGTACAAAATAAATCTCTAAAAGTAGTTTTTATACTCAACTAGTAACCTAGGTTTACAGAAAAATGAGTAAACTAAGATAGATAGTACAGAAATCCATTTCCGGAGCCCACTTGGTGTGTGCTGGGGCTGAGCATTGAAGCTTTCACATGTAGAGGCCTTCCTTGGAGTTGAATTCAAGTTTGTAACTTGTTTCTGGCGTTTGATTCTAGCTTGCAACTTGTTTCTAGCGTTTAACGCCAGAATAGGGCAGAAAGCTGGCGTTGAACACCAGTTTGTGTCATCTAAACTCGGACAAAGTATAGACTATTATATATTTCTGGAAAGCCCTGAATGTCTACTTTCTAACGCAATTAAGAGCGCACCATTTGGATATCTGTATCTCCAAAAATTTCATTTCGAGTGTAGGGAGGTCAGAATCCAACAGTATCAGCAGTCCTTTATCAGCCTCTGAATCAGATTTTTGCTCAAGTCCCTCAATTTCAGCCAGAAAATACCTGAAATCATAGAAAAATACACAAACTCATAGCAAAGTCTAGAAATGTAATTTTTGCATAAAAACTAATATAAATATACTAAAAAGTAGCTAGATCCTACTAAAAACTATATGAAAATACCCCCAAAAAGCGATAAAATATCCGCTCATCATTCATGCAATGAATTTGGCTGAACTACTTGATTTCTATGCTTGTGTAAACAATGGTTGGACTTCTAAATATTGGACTTATGTCAACAGATTGTGGATGTGGCTGGTTTCCTTCCTTTTTTGTATTGTAACCTTTAGAATTTTAAATATCGGTTTAGTTAGTACCATAATATGAAATTGTGTTATATATAACTCAGTCACTAATGCTTTTTTAGCTCGAGGATATATAACAAATTCACATGGTGCAGTGAAGTGCAATATGGGTGATATAATTGTAAAAAAAGGTGATAAAGCACTTGTAGGATTACAATTATCGCTATATACTAGAGGAAGCGAAAATTAGCGAAGAAGAGATAAGTGTGATTGTTGATAATAAGAATGTTGTTGAATGGCTTAATGGAAAGAAGGAAACATGTTAGGGGTTGAGGTTCTTGGCTAATAGCATGAAGCAGGGGTTCATAAACATCGACATTAACTTCAAAGGAGAGAATGAATTTAAATTAAAAAATGAATGGGAGCAAAAGGCAATGAGTGAAGAAAACAAATCTATTCAATGGGTGTGAAAGAGGCTTAATGTGATCAAAGGTGCTGCCTTATGGGGTCTTGATGACAACCAATAACTAGAATTTTATTGGATTGAATGCATGGGATGGCTTGCGGAATAGAAGCATTGAAAATAAAGTTGTGATTGTTAGTGAAGGGGAGAAGAATGTTTGGCCAACAATTACAGAAGGAAAGATAAAGCCTGTTGTGTACAAATACTTCCCTCTCTCTGAGGCAGCGGGGCACACTGCATCATAGAAAGCAGCCAACATATTGAGAAGATATTGCTTGCTCCATGAATTTCTTTGTTCTGTAATACTGAACAATGTAAATGACAATATACTATAGATTTTCTAACTTTGTTAATCTTTATGTTATATATATGAACTCAAGAACCTATAAAACTGTGATTTACAATAAGGAAAAATGTGTTCTTATTTGTGTACATGGGGTTGGAAAAAAGTACAAAGAACTAAATGTTTGAAAAGCTTTAAAAAAGAAGACAAGAAAAAGAGCATTAGATTGGACTATGTCTATTGTGGCCAAAAGTTGAAATAAAATAGTACTAAACTACTAATCATAGTGAGACTGAAGCCAATATCCAACTTAGTTTTGCCATCAATTAATATATGTCAAACTGGATAGCGATACATAGCTACACTTTCTAATGTAATGTGGTTGCATGCATGAGGATAATGCTATTTTCTTCAATGTGTGGATAGGTAGCTATGGACCAAAAATAAAAATGCTAGAGAAATTAGAGAGCAGAGTCAATTTCCTTGTAGGATCTCAAATAGGAAGTAACGGCTATATTCAGTAACCACTAATCCTAATTTTCCTTTAATCACGCGTTTATGAATACAGTTACAACTTCTTTATTAATTTATTTTTTCCTCTAAAAGAAACATAATAATAAATAGAACATCCAAATTACAATAAAAATAACCATCGTCCTATCTAGTAAAATGAACATCCAACCTATTTTAGTTTCTCTTTTAATTTTTTGTATACATCAACACAATAGGGTCATAAATTATACTACAAATGGTATATCCAAAGTAATCATCAACTTTAGAATGAAAAGAACCATTCGCAATCATACTAAAATGAACATCCGCCTTAGTTTAAATAGCTTAAAATATAGTACATGATTTATCTCAATCATTGATGCAAAAAAGAAAATTCAATGAATAAGAGCAATATAAACAGCAAGAATTCTTATTGTATTAATCAATTATGATAAGAATTCTTGCTATTAGACACCGATTAATTTTTTCATTTATTGGACACTTAATCTAATAGTGACATTTTATAATTTATTAGTTTAAATTTTAAGAAAATGACCAACTTAAACTGAATTAAACGTGTTAGTAAAATTTTAAATTATAATAGACTCCATGCTCACAATATTTTTAACAAAGTCTACTAATCAGACAAAATTATGTTAAATTCGATCCAAATCAACTAAACATCCAAATTAAAATGAAAATAACCATCAGCCTACCTAATAAAATGAACATTCAGCCTATTTCAGTTTTTTTTTTAGTTTTTTTGTTTACATTAACACAACAGGATAATAAATTATACTACAAATAGTATACCCAAAATAACCATCCACTTTAGAATGGATAGAACCATCCGCAATTATAGTGAAATGAACATCCGACCTATTTTAAATGGTTTAAAGTATAGTACATGATGCATCTCAATCATTGATGCGGAAAAGAAAAATCAATAAATAAGAACAATATAAACAGCAAGAATTCTTATTGTATTAATCAATTACATGAATAAAAAGACATTACAGAAATATGCGAGTCTATTTGTAGCAATACATAAGTATATTATTCTTTGTATATTATCCTGCATTATTAGCTAAGAACAGCACTATTCTAAAACTAACATAATAATGCATATTCAATTTGTAGTTTGGTAATAAGAGGACATTCCCTTGTTAATAATAATTCCTTGTCTACTCAAGAGCATAATTTAGAAATGATCCATACTTGCATGGGTGAACTCGGTTGCCTTTGCTTTGCCTCCAAAATCAGCAGTTCGGTACTTCCCTTCTGCAATTGTGTTAAGAATGGCATTTTGAATTTGATCCGCTTTGTCTTGGACATTCAAAGTTTTGTACCAAAGTTTATTACCACATCAATTTGAGCATATGACCCATCCTCATGCCACACACTAAAAATCCAAAAGAAAAATGAAAAATAAGATATTCGTAAATAGTTCTGTAAGAACAAAATAATTGAAAGTTTTATACATTTCAGTGTCAAATTCTTTGGCATTATTGGTCATTCATGCCTCTTACTTTAACTATATTTTTAATGTAAAATCTTAAATGTTTAGAAAATTAAAAATAAATGGTCAAAACTACTTTTTCTCTACTCAAAGTACCTAGAAATTTCTTAGAATCTACAACTATATCAACTAACAAAATTGGAATTATAGCCTTATAGAATCCACTAGTTCACACTCAACAAAATTCATAAGGAACTCAATTAGGAATAAAATCAGCATATATACTCTACAAGGCCTAATTAAAATGACACATTGAATCATTGATTCACTATTATCCAAGTTAAAAAAAATATTCATATTCAATTCAAAAGTTATTCTTTATAAGTTGTTTAAAACTATAAACAGACATAATTATCCAGCTCAAAAAAAAGCATATACAAAAATTGACCTTCTAGAGATTCAATATATTTTGTATACTGAAGCATCAAACTGTCAGTAATTCCTGAAAGAAAAGAGAAAATGTCATTAGTCAGATGAACGAAATTATTGTAAAAACACAAGCTTAACATTGATCCATCAACTTATTAACATTGTCCACTTGCATGTCTAAGGCACCCAAGTAAGTCAACATATCTAAATGAAGCAACTTGTATAAAAATTTGAAATGCTAATATACTGTATAGATATATTCAATACCACAAAACTTATTTAAAGAAAAAAAAAAGAAAATCTCACAAGTAAGTACTAAATTAGTCCTATACAAAGATTTATGTAAGTCTTTTATGCTGTAATCTCTTAATTTGATCATGTGTGTATGCTATAATTAAACATATGAGTAGAAAAAAAATATGACACCTTTTCTTTTTATTTGAAAATGGCATCAACCTTCTTCATATACTCAATTGTCAACTTCTGCAAAAAGATAACACAATTTCTGTGAGAAAAGAACTAAAATTATCTATCTTTTTTTTTTGTATTTTTCAATAATAAAATTTAGTTTATAAATTCAGTATTTACCATGTATCTGTCAAATGAAAAAATAGAGGAGAAAAATAACCATGCTAATGAAAAAGTAACATGGATATTTGAGCAGACATGTGCACAAAAATATAACAGATATTGCTAAGGTATGAAAAAATAAAATTAAAAAATTGGTCATGTATCTACGATCTCCAAAAGATCAATTGAACTCTTTGATACCTATAGAGTATTTTCACTACATTGGACAGCCATAACTCTATAAAGGTTGCAAATGCACATATCCAGCATAATCTAACACTTCCTTACTCTTTTCTTGAAGGCAGAGGAATTATTCTTTTGGTTACATTGTTTCTTGAACCTTGAAGTTCGCATTTGTGATTGTTTTCCATTTAACACTATTAATGTGCTCCCAAGAGAAAGAAAAAAGAAAGATGTCAGGGAAGTTTAACTAGACTAAAAGTTCATAATAATCTACACTTATGGTATCAAGTTATTACCTGCAAATCACTTGATAAATCTTTCACATTATCTTCAGAAAGTTTTTTTCCTATAATAAAATTCAAGAAAATAATGAAAAATTATTGAAATCTGATAGCAAAAAGAGTAGGATTTTTCACAAGCTATATATTATAAAAATGAATGAGAGTAATTCTATTTTCAATACTCAAAATAAATTTTCAAATACAATTGCACTCTAAATTCAAGTTCACAAATATACCATCATGCAGCCATTGTCAATGATAACTTCCTCATACTTTATCTCAGGGTACTCTTCTGCAACCTCGCGACTACCCTAAAACAAAATTTAAAAATAGAATGTTACTATTAGATTCACAAATAAAATAAGATAGATATTTATAGGTAATTGAAAGATAATGATAGATCTTGAGGAAAAGACCTTCACTCTTTTGCATAACAGTGGCCTTGTGAATAGCATATGTAAGAGCCAGAACCTTTGAAAAAGAGGCATAAGACGGTTATTAATCACTGGTACGATTTATCTTCACATATCCTATTACAGTAATTTCCAAAAACCCTTTACTGAGAACCCTTTCGAGGATGATGTTCTCACCCCCCTACATTTTGCCCCTTTCAGGATATGGGCGCAGATATCACGAAGAGTTTATTTAGTTATTGTTGTGATGCTCTGTATTGTCTTAATTATGGTTTATTGTACCCTCGCCTTTATCTGTATATATTCTGTAAGAGGGATAGGCACTGTATTGGATAATGATTATAATATTATTTATGTATATATATGTGTGTGTGTGTGTGTGTGTGTGTGTGTGTGTGTGTGTGTGTGTGTGTGTGTGTGTGTGTGTGTGTGTGTGTGTGTGTGTGTGTTTCTTTGTGAGTTATTGTAAGTGTATTGAATGTATGGATGTACGTTGTATAGCAAAAGTATTTTGGGATCGGTATTGCGATTTAAAGTTTTAAACAGACTCATATTTTAGTATTAAATAGTATAAGTGTCGTCGTAATGTCTGAGCTATTAGAGTCGCGCAGCCGGAAGCGTGAGCTTTGGTAGTTAGGGTGTTACATTATGGTATCATAGCGGTCCTTCCTATAAAGCCTGAGGAATGGACCGACTATGCTTCAATTGCATACTCTGAGCGTTTGTCATGTATTAGGTCTTTTCGGATGACGAGAATTAGAGCTTTATGCACATGACGGTCTATTGATTAATGCCATTAGTCTTGCGTTGCATAATTCCTGATATTAAGTTTGGTCGGCTTAATACTAGTGAATTATGTATATGAGAGTACTAGTGGGTTATCATAGATGATATACGAGTTTTGAGTAAAGTGAATCACGTGTTTTGGAAATGTTAGAAACTATTTCTTGAGGCTATTCAGTTGTGTGTCTTGAATTCTGTTCGAGTCGACCTGTTCTTTCATACCCTAATTTGAAGTTCTTGTTTGCGAATCCTCTTGAAAAGCAGCTTGATTTTTCAACTCTATTCCTCCATTCATATGCATTTTTGTTTTATCTTAAGTGCATATGCTTGTTTGAAGTCCTTGTTGCATTTATATTCCTCTGTTTGAGTTTTTCTTGATTTATGTATTCTTTGATATAGCATTGAACTTGTCCTATTGCGCTGTGCATTTTAACTCCTGATTTCGAGTCCATTATTAGATAAATTGTTGATTTGGTTTTTCTCTTATTTGACAGTGATTACAGCTAATTTTGAGATTTTATAAAAGTTGCTGTTGACTAGATATATACTTATTTGTATATATAAAACTTTGACGATTACTCATACCGTTTAGCAACTATCTATTTTTAATACCTCGCCTGTATTTTTACTGGTTTACGGAACTGCACTTACTTTAAAAGTAAATTGACTTTCTAGTAATTCTACTATAGCTCCAGTGCACATCTTCATTTGATTATGTATTTGGGGTATTTTTCAGAATTTCAAAAAGAAATAGATTTTTCGCTTTTATTCCGGTTGAGTTTCGTTTGATAAACTTCACTTAATTTATTCTTGATTTGAGTTTGATTTAGCATACTACATGGTTTATGCCATTGCTGTTCTCTTGACAATGTTGGACTCATAGCTTTCTTCTTATGAACGGAATCGCTCATCCTTAAGCTTTTCGCCTCTATGAATGTCATACGTGATTCTGTTTTTAACTATACATCTACCTTTTGGGAGCACTACATTCAATCTCAGCTTTCCTTTCTCTGGAAAATCTCATTCTTATATGAACCAGTTTGATTCATTTCAAAATAGTACATCGTTTCTTCTCTCATTATCTCTACAAGAGTTTTTAGTCAAAGATTTATCCTTGAGAAATTACTAATGATTGAGTTGTCTTTTTCTATGACTTTTGTATTCTTTTGGATCAATTGAAAGCTTGTTTGATATCTCATACCTAGTGGGTCATGTTTGAACTAATTTGATGTAAGATCCTTTCTTGTATGGCTTGACTCCTTTTGAGTACATGCTAACTTTCTTGAATTATTCTTCTGAGACGGTGATTTCAAGAACACTTTTGGAGTCTTATTTTGAATTTTTTAAGAAATTTTGAATTCTCTTTGAAGAAATATTAGACGGAATTTATTTTCTGTTGCTTGATTGAGATTGAAACCATTGTTCAATTTTAACGAAGTTAATTTAAAGTTGGCATGCCCTATTTTAAATGAGATTTTGGAAAGCTTCCTTGTTTAGTGGAAACCGATTCGTTTGTAATGCACCACTTATTTCCCTTACCAAATTGTAAGCAAATTTTTATCTCGGAATTTCTTTTCTAAAAAGAGTTTAAATTTTCTCTTTCATCCTTGCTATGAATGTTATACAAGCTTGTTTGAATATGGACTTTGAGAATTTTTGAGCAAGCATTTGATTTTTTCTTCCGAGTTTTATGATTACTTTTGGCTAGGCTGTGCACCTAACTACCTTTCTAAAATATTTGAGGAGATATTTTAGCTCTTAGCCAAACGGGTGTGCATTTTATTTTTAAAACTCTACATAATCTACTTCAACATGAAATTGAATTAGAGCAAAGCCACATTTATACTTTTGTTACTCTCTTGAAGGATGTGTGTTGTTTAACTTCTCTTTCAGACTGCGAAGTGATTTTTGCAAGTTTTTGATTCGTTTAAGAACAATGCATTCGAAAGAATTTTAAATATACTCTTGAGTTCTATGAGCCTTGTCTTGGGTCTGAGATATTCTTTTTTGTAGACCTCATACTTCTTCGACTCAACTTGAAATTGTTTCAAACTAATGCGCTAATTTTCTGCTTATTGGTCCTATTGAATTTCTTTGATCCAAGGGTTGTCTTTGAAGTTGCATTGTCAATTGATTTACTTCTAGCAAACTTCACTGCTTGAGCATCTTTGCGTACCTGGTATTGCATACACTCTTTCAAACCTATGAGTATTATCTTTGACAATTGTCTCTCCTTTCTGAATCTTGTATCCTTTTGAGTAGACTCGAGAATTGTTTTGATATCACCTGTGACTTGTAGACGTAGTAACGCGATACGTTAGTTCTTTAAGACGTGATATGTGTATACGAAAACTGAAGCGGTAGATGTGCAACGTTATGAGTTGTGGGTGTTTTGTTCTTTGCGAACGGGTTTGCGGTTGTTAGGCTTATCATTGGCTATGAGGTTATTAAATGATTGGTGGAGTTGGGAAATTGTAGTTCAGAAGTGGGAAAAAGATTTGTCAGCAAATGTTATGCCGCTGTTTAAATACCAACATGCTTTGCAGCCTTTTACCACATTAATTACCACTTTTCTTTGTGAACGCCCATCTTGATTTGCACCCTATTTTGTCACCTCAAGTTTTTGTAAAGCCTTGAGATCATATGACCTTGTGCATTGAGCCTATCTTGTAACGTTTGCTTTTCAATCACACTCCTACCTTTGTATCTTTATGCATACGACCACCCAACTATTTGAAAACCGTATATATGTTTATATGTTGAGATATTTTGGCTTCTTCTTTAAATGTGTTCAAGGGTGAACTGTTATGAAATTTCTTTCATTTTGTATCAATTTTCGAGGACGAAAATTTTTATAAGGTGGGTGGTGCACGAAATTGTGATCACACTTTTCACAACTCCGCACAACTAACCAGCAAGTGCACTGAGTCGTCCAAGTAATACTTTACGTGAGTAAGGGTCAATCCCACGGAGATTGCCGGCTTAAAGCAAGCTATGGTTATCTTGTAACTCTTAGTCAGGAGATTAATGATAAAAATGATTTTGTTTGTGAAAAGTAAAAGAGCATGAAAAGAATGGTACTTGTAATTCAATAATAGAGAGCAAGTTGAGGTTTTGGAGTTGCTCTGTCTTTTGAATTTCTACTTTTCTACTGTCTTCTTCTTCCAAAAATGCATGTCATTTCCATGGCAAGCTGTATGTTGGTAGATTACCGTTGTCAATGGCTACCATCCGTCCTCTCAGTGAAAACATGTCCTCTATGGTTTCCCGCACGGCTAATCATCTGTCAGTTCTCACTTGTGTCGGAATAGGATACATTTATCCTTTTGCACACTGTCACTATGCCCAAAATTCGTGGGTTTGAAGCTCGTCACAGTCATCCCATCCTAGATCCTACTCGGAATACCACAGACAAGGTTTAGACTTTCCAGATCTCAGAAATGCTGCCAATTGGTTCTAGCCTCTACCACAAAGGTTCTGATCTCATGAGTTTGAGTGCTCTGTTGTCAGGAGATGCAGGTCAAACTCGTGGATTAGAAACCCAAGAGATACGCACTCAAGCTGTTGCCCAATAACTATGTTGAGCTCATGTAGAACGGAAGTGGTTGTCAGGCACGCATTCATAAGTTGGGAAATGATGATGAGTGTCACGGATCATCACATTCTCCATGTTGAAATACGAGTGAGTATCTTAGAATAGAAACAAACGTGATTGAATAGAAAACAGTAGTATAATTTTATTAATCCATGGAAACACAGCAGAGCTCCACACCCCCACCTATGGGGTTTAGAGGTTCATACTGTAGAAGATACAATAGGATTTGTCAAAATGTCATAAGTTGCAAAATGAATCTGTAAAAGTAGTTTTTATACTAAACTAGTAAACTAGGTTTACAGAAAATGAGTAACTAAGTGTAGATAGTGCAAAAATCTATTTCTGGGGCCCACTTGGGGTGTGCTTGGGCTGAGCATTGAAGCTTTCATGTTCATATGCTCTTCTTGGAATTAAACTCCAGTTTGGGTGCCAGTTTGGGCATTTAACTCCAGCTTTGGTGCCAGTTCTGACATTTTATGCCAGAAAAGGGTCTCTGGCGGGCGTTTGGACGCCAATTTGGGCTATCAAATCTCGAGCAAAGTATGGACTATTATAAATTGCTGGAAAGCCCAAGATGTCTACTTTACAACGCAATTGAGAGAGCACCAATTGGGCTTCTGTAGCTCCAGAAAATCCACTTCAAGTGTAGGAGGGTCAGAATCCAACAACATCTGCAGTCCTTTCTTAGCCTCTGAATCAGATTTTTGCTCAGGTCCCTCAATTTCAGCCAGAAAATACCTGAAATCACAGAAAAATACACAAACTCATAGTAAAGTCCAGAAATGTGAATTTTGAAAAAAAAAACTAATAAAAATATACTAAAAAGTAACGAAAACCTACTAAAAACTATGTAAAACAATGCCAAAAAGCGTATAAATTATCCGCTCATCAGTGGGTAGAATGTAAGACCCAGAACCTTTGAAAAAGAGGCATAAGATGGTTATTAATTATTGGTATGGTTTATCTTCACGTATCCTATTACAGTAATTTCCAAAAATCCTCTACTGAGAACCCTTTTGAGGATGATGTTCTCACCCTCTACATTTTTCCCCTTTCAGGATATGGGCACAGATGTCACGAAGAGTTTATTTAGTTATTGTTGTGATGCTCTATGCTCTATATTGTCTTAGTTATGGTTTATTGTATCCTCGCCTTTATCTATATATATTTTGTAAGAGGGATAAGCACTGTATTGGATAATGATTGTAATTTATTTATGTGTGTGTGTGTGTGTGTACTCTTTGGGAGTTGTTGTAAGTGTATTGAATGTATGGATGTACGTTGTATAGCAAAAGTATTTTGGGATCGGTATTGCGATTTAAAGTTTTAAACAGGCTCATATTTTAGTATTAAATAGTATAAGTGTCGTCATAATGTCCGAGCTATCAGAGTCACACAGCCGAAAGCTCAGTGTTACATTAATTATAAGGTCCCACTTTGATTGGAGAGGGGAACAAAGCATGCCTTATAAGGGTGTGGATACCTCTCCCTAGCATGACGCGTTTTGATGAGTGAGTGTGGGGGGTTTCGGCTAGCATCCCTATCGTCAAAGGCAAAACCGTGAGGCCTTGTGTGCCAAAGCGGACAATATCGTGCTAGTGGGTGGTCTGGGCTATTACAGATGGTATCAGAGTCAGAGTCCGAATCGATGTGCCAGCGAGGGCGCTGGACTCCCTTAGGGGGTGGATTGTAAGGTCCCACATTGGTTGGGGAGGGAAACGAACCATGCCTTATAAGGGTGTGGATACCTCTCCCTAGCACGACGTGTTTTGACGAGTGAGTGTGGGGAGTTTCGGCTAGCATCCCTATCGTCAAAGGTAAAATCGTGAGGCCTTGTGTGCCAAAGCGGACAATATCGTGCTAGCGGGTGGTCTGGGCTGTTACAGATACCTGCGAGGACGACGCAAGCGCCTCGTTGTGGCTGCAGGGACGTCACAAGTGTTCGTGAACGGCGGTGATAGTGGCTGTGGCTATGGCTGATTCTGTCACAAAGATGGGGCGAGTCGGGAGGGAGACACACGCCGGCTGTGAGGGAGTGGCTGCACGTCTGGGGCGCTGCGGGACCGTGGGAACGACGCACATGAATGGAGGGTGCTGTTGAGCGGTTGCTTTTGCGGACGTCGGCGTCAGCCGGATCTGTGTCGGACGGCGGCTGATGCCTGTTTTGGAGCGGCATCAGTGAATTAGGAGGAGACTAGGTGAGATGGAGGTATCAACAAATGGGAAGAGGGAGGCAATTTTCAAGTGGGTTTAGGTAATCCTTATTTCTTTCAAGTTTTAAATTAAAAATTATTAAAAATTAATTAATTAATTATAATTTGATTTTAATTTTAATTTAATCCTATTATACACATTGTACACTATATATATTAGCTCCTTATATTTTTTCTTAATGAATATTTACAATATTATCCAAACTAATTTAATTTCTATATTAATAAATTGGACTATAATTAAAATAAAAATTCTAATAAAAAAATTGTCAAACATCAAAAAATAATATTAAAAAATTTAAACACACTTTTATTTTTTATTTTTTAACGTATTTGTCAAACACACTTTTGTAGTCGTCATTGTTAAGTCTCTAAATATTTAGTGAGGTGTTGTCATATGTAGTTATCATGACTTACATGTAATATATATTATTATTAGTAGACCTCGTTAATGAAGTTGCATATTTTATCATCATTAAGTCTCTAAATATTTAGTGAGTGGTTGTTATATGTAGTTATCATGACTTACAGGTAATATATATTATTAGACCTCGTTAATGAAGTTGCATATTTTATTATTTTAAAGTGGACTTGTGGACTTTCACAGTTATTTAGTTAATGCTTCTTCAAAATTTTCTATACTACTGCTACAAGGACGAGTCTATTGAGAGATCAAAATTGTTACTTGTGTTGATTTAGATAATACTGCTTTTTTGGGGGGATTGTGTGGTGCCAAAGTTGATGACTTGTGTTTATGACTTGGCTTAATTATCATATGATTGGTAATTTGCAACAGCTAAATGTGTCTTGATGCTAAGTAGTGATCATTTCTAGTGATGTTACATGACAAAGTCATTTTAATAATTAAGTTTAATTAAATTAGTTTAATAATTTATTAGTATAATAAAAACTAATTGAAAAAGGTAGAAATGCATAAAAAAAACTTGGTTAAACTTAATTATAAAAATAATTTATTCACTTACTATTTTTTTAAAACTGATTTGGTGATTAAAATTTAATAAGAACTAAAGTGCTCAACCAAAAATATTACACTTATTTCTCGATTATAAAAATAATTTATTCACTTCCTTCTTTTGGGTTTTCTATTATTTTAAAAAAAATTATTAACACAAAAAATCTGCTACTTATTTGTCTATTTATATATATTATCTAATACTCTTTTTTTTTTCAATAAACAATCAAAATAATCAATTTTTTCATAATAAAATAATTAATTTCTTTTTCTAATAAAATAATAGTTAAATAAGATATCAAAACGGACTAAATCTGCCGAATCGGCCTATCAAAATTAAAAAAAAAAATGTTTTCTTAATGAGTATTTTTACCATCCCTAATGTCAAATTAAAGTTGGTTAATAAGGATTAAGGATATACTTTTGTGTTTGGTTATAAAAGAGGCCATAGACCAAAGAGGTGATTAGGAAAATTAACGAAGCTAGGTGGGGATTCATCCTAGAGTCAAGTATTCATACAAGAAAACTGGAACAATATGGAACAAATGCTTTTTTTTCCTCTACAGAAGAATTGATTTTCATTCATTAAAACCGTAAATATAAGCGATAATAAATTCAGTATCACAGTGATATGCATCATAGATTATTACAAACTCCAATAAAACTCATATTCTTTCCGGTCCAAAAGACTCATTCTATCTTGTAAATCTGGAAATTCATTTTTTTTTTTAGCTCTTTTGTCCTTTTTTGGCGGGGTCTTTTCTTTCTTTTGGATTGTGCTTGTTTTTTTCCCTATGTTTTTGGGATGAGGTGGTTGGTATGTATATAGAAATTCTCAGTGAATACTGAATAGACAGTTCAAGTTGGAAAATTGAGTCTGGCCTTTTGGACACTGGGCCTGTATAGTGTTCCATTAAGAAATTTAAAATATATAACATCACCCAGATTGAAAAACAAAATCTAAAGGTAAATAGGTAAGGCTGTTTCGTTAAAAAAAAAAAGAAGACTAAAACAAAATAAAACATATAAAAAAGAAGACATTTTAAATATTAGTTAAAAATAAAATTAAAATTTAACTTAAATATTATAGACTAAAACAATATTTTATTCAAAAGATATTTATCTCAGTATAAAAGTATTTTGAATGTAATTAATTTAAAAGCGGAGTATTTTTATTAACAAAAGTAAAAGAATTTCTTTACTTTAAGTAATATGTTAATTTCAGAAAAACAATTCTAGAAAAGCTTCAATAAATTATGAATTAAAAATATTTTTTTACTTTTATCCAAATATAAATTTATTTTTTCTAATAATATTTTTTAAAACAGATAAAATAAGAGTTTTTTGCCCCCCACCAAAAAAAAAAAAAAAAACTACACTAAACTTGGCTTAAATCAGAGATTGCGAATTTGACTTGTATGGCGTTCGCGTTGAGGGTTGGTAAGCTGGAAACCCAGCATGTCATCCAACCGTAAGAGAAGTGTCAGCAGCAGCTGCAGTGACCACGTTTATCAATGACAGAATGCCACGTGGCAACCGTAGAAGCAGGAGAAGACAAAGCCAATGGAAAGCATCATAGGACGCTTCGGTATAGCCACTTCGAAACGAATTTTAAGGATAGCACTCAATGCCTCAGTGGAGCAAAGAGATTTTGATGGACAAGGGTCCCACATGCTCACCCACGCCTCAAAGGCTTAAAACCCCACTCACTCACTCTCTCACTCCAAAAACTCTCAACCGAGGTCCCCATGTATGGAACATTATATATTGTTTGACTTATGCTACTTTCCTTTCATTTTTCAAGTAAAGGCATAGCAAGACTAAGATTACTCTTTTTTAAATTTAGCTCATTTATGCTCTTAAGATGGGTTAATGTTCAAATTCGTCCCTAAAAGATTACGCGATCTTTATTTTTATCTTCGAATTATTTTTTTAATCAAATTAATCTCTGAAAGATAAACTGTTAGTCAAATTAGTCCTTCCGTTAATTGGATGATGACGTGTCACGTTAAGTGTCACGCGATATGATGACGTAACACGCCACATGGCAGGTCAGTAATACGTGGCACGCCACGTGACAGGTCACGTGTCACTTGACATATAAACAAGTTTTCTATTAGTCAAAATAGTCCTTAAAAGTCCAGACGTAAGTCATTTTCATCTCTCAAATTTTAAAAATTAGTCAAACTAGTCCTTATATAATTTTTTATAATATTAAATTTATAATATTTTTTTATACTACTAATTTTAATATTATTTTTTAAACCTTAATAAACAAAATTCTCTTTACATAAAATAATAAAAATAATTAAATTTTTATAAAGTTATTTTGTCATTTGTATTTTAAAATTTCACATTTTCAAATTGTGATTTTTTATGTGAATTTTTTTATTTAAATGAGTTTATCAAATTATTGTTGATTATATATTTAAAAATTTAATATTTTAAATTTTACTAAATAATATAGTAAATATTTTAAATTTTAAATCTTTTAAATTTTTTAAAATTATAATTTTTATTATTATTTAATTTATATAGTAAAACTCAATAATTGAAAAACTGGTTTGTGGAATCACTTTTTGAATCTTAATATTCTAATATAATTTTTAAAATATTTCATTTAAAATAAAAGGAATTTTATTTTAATACGAAGTATATCTATTTATATAATGTACTAGTGCGAAGTAGCCTGTGTTATGCATAGGTATAATGTTTCCTATTTCATTTTATCTCATTGATTTGTGAAATTAAAAGAAAAATTATATAATCTATCTCAAACATATGAAACACACAAAAATTTATTATGATATTTGCACATATTACGCTTAAGAAGCAATTCATTTATAATAATAATAATTAACCAACAAATTTTCAATATTTTGTAAAGTTTGGAATTGAAGCAAAATTTGTGGATTTTCTTGAATTTTGACTCTAAGTATAACTACCATTACCTCCTATATATATGTAATACTGTAATGAAAAAAAAGATGTAGTAGAAAAAAAATAGTGCTATAACTTTGTTTAGGTTAACATACATAAATTTTGATTTTGAGCATATAACTTTGTTTAGGTTAATAAATACATACATTTCAATTTTGAGTATATATATATATATATTCCAGCAAAATGTAGTAATGTAACAAAAAAGGTTTTAGAATAGAAAAGAATAAGAGAGATTTTGAGAAGAATTAAAAGAGAGAGATAATTTTATGAAGAAAAAATAAAAAAATTATATAAGGACTAGTTTGACTAATTTTTAAAATTTGAGGGATGAAAATAACTTACGTTTGGACTTTCAAGGACTATTTTGACTAATAGAAAATTTTTTTATATGTTAAGGTCACAGACCTGTCACGTGGCGTGTCACGTCATCATGCCACGTGGCACTTAACGTGACACGTCATTGTCCAATTGACGGAAGGACTAATTTGACTAACAGTTTATTTTTTAGAGACTAATTTGATTAAAAAATCATTCGAGGACGAAAATAAAGATCTCGTGATCTTTTATGGACGAATTTGAATATTAACCCCTCTTAAAATACATGTAAACAGTATAATAACAGAAAATTTTTAAGACTAATGTAATCATTATATTAGAAATATAAAAAAAGTTAATTTTTAATAATTTTTAGTCAAACATTTCTGATCTTTTTATAGTATTTTTAAAATATTTTTTTAGAATTAAAAATATTCGCGGTGTAATTTAAATCAATCATGAGTCAAAAATTCATTCGATATGAATACTAATTTTATTTATAGTGTAGTTTTAATGGATTATTTTTAGAAAATCAAATCCAATTTCAAACGGTTTGGATTTAATAGAATTTACAATTTCGTAAATTAAAAAAATTAAATATATATAACAAGTCTTAATATCAAATTTTAAATAATCAATAATGTCATAATAAATCCTAACAACATCTTAAAAAACTAATAGTAACATAACAATAGAAATAAAATTATAGATTAGTTTAAAAAAATTTTATTTTAAATTCATAAAATATTCACTAAATAATAATACATAAATAACATAAAAATTCATAACAAATTAAACATAATATAAGTAAAATTTTAAATATAATAATAAAATAATTATTATAGCACATTGTGCGATTTAAATTGGAGTGGATCTGGTTTAAGAAGTAGATCTGAAATCTGATCCAATCCATGCAATTTGCCAAAAATAGAATCCAATTAAATTTAAATTAGTGCAGTTATAATCGATTTTCGATTTGGATTAGATAAGTGATTTAATTTTGATCGATTTGGATTTAAACACCTCTATTTAGGACATAAATTAACAATTAGCAAAATCCTTTTTTTATATTAGATTTGTTCCGTTATGTATGAAACTGCGAAGTTATAGTGATTCCTTTCGAGCAATGCGTTGCTTGATCTGAGGAGCTATACATCAGCTTGGCTTGAACACCGCAGCGGAAATACATGCAAAAGATATTCCGACACTCAAGTCATAAAAAGTGCTTAAATGAGATATTATTAAGTTATAAATAAGCTTTGTGGAACCTGTCTTTACTGAGGTTATGTCTTCGTTTATATAGACGATTTGTATACTGATTCTTTAAGTTTGTTCAAGATTCTAGGTAGGGGTACTGATGCCGTTTCCTTTGGTAACGGTTTGTTGATAATCTTTGACTGATAATGTCTCAGAACCGACTTTACTGTTATTACGGTTGAGTTATTCGGTTTGTTATTATTTGATTTGTTAGTCGAGGTATAGGGGACGTATCATAGCCCCAAGCTTGTCTTGGTTAGTAGGAATGAAGGCGAGCTTAAATTTCGCATATACCTCGGCCATGGATATTGTGTTGTGTTAGTGCACCTCAACCCCCAAGCTCGTCTTAGTTCTGTACAGAATTTGAAATGGTTTGTATTTAATGTGTGTCTTGCTTCTCGCGCCTGTTGGATGGATTGATGTGAAACGTGGTGCGTGTTTCTAGGTACCCCTGACCGTTGGACTTTTACGTGAATTATAGCTGTTCTTTGAAGGGTTGAGATTAAAAACCTTTCGTTAGTAACCATTTATCCACTGCTATCTTAACTGTGTTTGTAACCCTTGCCTTAATTTTTAGACACTGTAGATTTCCTGTGTATTCTTCTTTGGCTTGTCACAGAATGAGTAAAAAAGGTGAGTGTTAATCTTCTCTTCATGGTTTTTCTGCTAAACTTCTTTTCTGCTTCTGACAATGGAGAAAGGAAAAGTGGTGGTTGACAAAAATGATCCTTGTAACTGGGTTGATTCCAAAGTTAGGAGTTACGTTTCTCAGTTTGATGATGAGGAGTCTTTGAGAATGCTGGGTTCGAATTTGTGTGTCATGGAGGGTAGTCAAATTAGGATAGAGATTTTACCTTGTAAGAAGGATGATCGTGTATGCAAGCATTGGTGTGACTGGTCTTACTTTTACATGTATAGCTGCTTATTTACAGAGTTAGGTGTTAGGGTTCCTTTTACTGATTTTGAGTGTGGTGTATTATACTGGCTAAATTGTGCTCCAACCCAGCTGCGTTCGAATTCCTGGGGATTTGTCAGGGCTTTCCAGGTGTTGATGGACGTGTTAGAACATCCTCCTTCCCTTAGATTGTTTTTTTCTTTATTTCAAGCTAAAGGAGTTGGGCGTGGGTTGTGGGTTAATATGAGTAGTCATCCTGGTCGTTTGATTTTCGCTTTGTATAAGTCATCCTTTCAGGACTTCAAAACCATGTTTGTTAAAGTTAGGAGTGCGGAGGAAGACTTCCCTTTTTATGTAAATGAGTATCTTGAGGAGAGGTTTCCTTTGTCATGGCATCCCGAGCCAACTCAGGTTTTGGATGTCGACGATAGGTTTCTTGATGATGACATTGTCATGGAGTTTCTTTTTGAAATGCTGGATTCAAAAGAGTTGTTGTCTATTGCTGAATTATTAAAGTGGGATACTGATAGGCAGGCGGTGTTGGATTACATAGATAATTTAGAATGTCGAACTTTGCTAATCTTGTGCCTACGTGAGTCTTATTGTCTTTTGTTTCTTGTTTTTTTTTTGCATGCATATGAGAAAGCTCTGACCATTACGACTGCTGGGCTGAAGTTCTTCTTTAGCCAACGGAGAAAAAAAAAGAGAAAGTGGGCTCGACCACCAATGTTGAAAAAGACACTGGCGCAGCTGCGGTGCAATCTGAGCTAAATCACAGACCTAAATGAAAGAGGGGTCAGGCAAAAATAAAGCCTACCGAGGTTGTTGAGGTTAAGGGCGGGTCCTCAACTACCTTGCAGATGGTTGAGTCTGCCTATGAGTAAAAAAAAGGTTGCACGGTTATGTTGAAGACGAACATGCTAGGTCATTGTGGGCTAAGCTTTTCCCTTTTTTAACCTTGGCTGATGAGCTCTACCGCTTTCCCGAGGATATGAAAATGATCAATGAGGTCAGTCATGCAGGAACAAGTCGATTCCTTCTGGTACAAATAGTGATTTGCGTCTCTTTTCCATTTTATGGTGGATTCGTTGTGAGTTGCATTTTTTTTATAGGTGATTGGTGCCCATATCGTGGCTATTGGTAGGACACAAGAGCTTGCTCTTGAAAAGAATGAAAGAGAAGCTTTGAGTGTTGTTGAATTGTCGACTGTTGTGCAGGAGAAGGAGAAAGTAATTATTGAGCTTTCTTCTTTTCTAAAACAGAAGGAGACGAAGCTTATTGAGGAGAGACATCTTCAGCTCTCTTCTGCCGAGCAGACAAAGACAATGAAGACTGAGAATGATCAATTGACGGCTAGGCTGAAGGAGTTGGAGACAGAGGTTTATGAAGCCTTTGTACAAGGCTTCGACCGAGCTGTATCTCAAGTCAAAGTTCTTTTCCCTGAGGCAGATGTTATGAAACTTGATGCGACTAAAGTGGTTGTGAATAATGAGTTAGTTGACGATGATTCCATGGTGGAGAAAGAGAGCGAGAGTGCAAGCATCGGTGATAAAGCAGAATAGTTTGAATATCTTTTCAGTTTGTTTTTTTCTTAAATGTGTTGGAAAACTGTTGCTGTATTTAGCAGTTGATTTGGACAATTGCCAAGTATGAAGCTCAGTTTCTTTTGACTCAAAGTATTTGCAGTTATATTTGTGATTTGGCTTTCTGCTTATACTTTTGCAGCAATATAGATAATAGACATAGAAGTAGTAGTAGAATGAAATATATTGCATGTATTTACATTGGAATTATGGCGTCCGGCCTCATTAAAACTCCCTTTGAGTAAAAACTCATTTTTAGGGAAAACCTTCAAAGCGGAAAAAAAGAGTATCTTCATCCACTCTTACTGAGATTATTTTATGACTGGTATAACTTCAAAGAAAAAATATTTCAGGACCCTGACATGGGATCTCCCCTAAGTGACTCTAACTTATAAGCCCTCATTCCGAGGACTTTGATAACTTGAAATGGGCCTTCCTAGTTTGCTGTGAGTTTACCGTGCATTGGAGGTCTTCGCGCTTCTTCTGTTCATCGAAGGATGAGGTCTCCTTCTTGGAAATCTCAGAAAATTATCATTTTGTTGTGCCTTTTTGCTATGAGCTATTTCATTGCACGCTGCTTTATAGCTGCTATTTCTCTTTCTTCTTCTACGAGGTCCAGGTCAGCCATTCTTGTGTTTATATTATGATTGTGATCATATAATTCATCTCTTAGGGTTGGGGTGCCGACTTCGACAGGTATTGATGCGTGAGCATCTTATACACGTTTTTCTAGTATTTTCTAGTTGTTTTTAGTTAGATTTTATTAAGTTTTATTATATTTTAGTGCAAAAATATTCTTTGGATACTAATTTGAGTTGTTTTGGTATTTTTATGATTTCAGGTGAATTTTGAGCAAATTTTCCAGAGTTTTGTGCAACAACGAAGAAAGGATAGCATATACTGTCAACCCTGACCTCCTTACATTCCAATGAGTATAACTTGAGTTACAGAGGTCCCATGGATGCGGTCTCAATGGCATTAGAAAGTCAACTTCTAGATATTTCCAATGATATATAATAGTTTATACTTTTCCTCTGGAATCACTGCTAAATCTGGCGCTAAACATCGAGCCTGGAATTTAGCACCCAAGAGGGATAGAATAGCGTAAGAAACTTCCCCCTGTCGAAACTAAACGCCCACCCAGCGCTGAACGCCAGCAAGGAACCTTAGCATACACGAATTTTCACCGTCTTTGGGGCATTTAAGAACCCATTATTGGCATTAAATGCCAGCAGGAGACCGAATCACTCCTCTTTGGGCCTCTCAAGTGGATTCAACACTTCTTAGCCTATTTTATTTTCTCTTTGTAATTTTTATTTACAAATAAAATTTTTTAGGTCTAGCATTTATTATTAGGTTAGTATTTAAGGAATAAGATCCACCCTTTAGAGGGCATGAAGGATCTTCTTCCTTTCGCACTTTTCAGAACCCTGTTTCCTCTATAAGTTTTGAGCAACTAAACCTCTTGGTTAAGGTTGAGGACTCTGTTTATTTCTATGGATTAAGATTATTATTCTTCTATTTTAATTTATGTTTGATTCAATTCTAAGGTGTTGTTTCCATTCTTAATCTCATGAACTGGATGGAACGAAAGTATGACCATTTTCTACATGAGTTCTTGTGATTCTTGAGAGAGTCATCTCGCTTGAACTACAGCTTGAAAACACTCCTCCTAAATTGCTAATTACATGAACGAATTGGGATGTGTGACATATAATCCTATTAGCTTTGGGTAATTAGGATTTTTGTGGCCATAAACTAGTTTTCTGAACTTCACTCTCTGATCTGAATTGAGTGACCACGAGAGTGGCATTTAATGGGGCATAGAGAAGATTAAATCACTAAAAGATTAGGGTTTAATCACTTATGGTTTGTCATAGAATAAATCATTCATTGTTAAAATAGTTGGTAAGACATTTTAATCCGAAAAAGTAAACATCTCCAAGACCTTAACTGTTTTCTCACATTGATTTCACACCGAACTATTTATTGCTTTCTTTATTTCTCTTGTTAATTGTTTTATGCGTTTTACACCAACAACTCTCTTTTACTATTTTCCTGACTAAGCCTAATAGGACAATAATGAGCGGATAATTTATATGCTTTTTGGCATTGTTTTTAGATAGTTTTTAGTAGGATCTAGCTACTTTTTAGTATATTTTTATTAGTTTTTAAGCAAAATTCACATTTCTGAACTTTACTATGAGTTTGTGTGTTTTTCTGTGATTTCAGGTATTTTCTGGCTGAGATTGAGGGACATGAGCAAAAATCTGATTCAGAGACTGAAAAAGGACTGCAGATGCTGTTGGATTCTGACCTCCCTGCACTCAAAAAGGATTTTCTGGAGCTACAGAAGCCCAATTGGCGCGCCCTTAATTGCGTTGGAAAGTAGACATCCAGGGCTTTCCAGAAATATATAATAGTTCATACTTTGCTCGAGTTTTGACGATGCAAACTGGCGTTCAAACGCCAAATTCCTGCCCTATTCTGTCGTTAAATGCCAGATCAGAAACAGGATAGAAGATGCAGTTAAACGCCCAAACTGGCATAAAAACTGGTGTTTAACACGAAGAAAAGTCTCTACACATGAAAGATTCAATGCTCAGTCCAAGCACACACCATGTGGGCCCAGAAGTGGATTTCTGCATCATTTACTTATTTTTCTAACCCTAGTAACTAGTTTAGTATAAATAGGACTTTTTACTATTGTACTCATATCTTTGGAATATCTTTGGATTATCCTGAGATCATCTTTGGAACGTTTTTCCTTAGACTTGGGGGCTGGCCATTCGGCCATGCCTGAACCTTCATCACTTATGTATTTTCAACGGTGGAGTTTCTACACACCATAGATTAAGGTGTGGAGCTCTGCTGTACCTCGAGTATTAATGCAATTATTATTATTTTTCTATTCAATTAAGGCTTACTCTTGTTCTAAGATATTCATTCGTACACAAGAACCTGATGAATGTGATGATTATGTGACGCTCATCATCATTCTCAACCTATGAAGGCGTGCCTGACAACCACGTCCGTTCTACATGAAAACAAGCTTGAATGTATATCTCTTGGATTCCTAGTCCACGACACATGATTGCCTCTCCTGACAACAAAGCCTTCCATTCCGTGAGATCAGAGTCTTCGTGGTATAAGCTAGAACTAATTGGCAGCATTCTTGAGATTCAGAAAGTCTAAACCTTGTCTGTGGTATTCCGAGTAGGATCTGGGATGGGATGACTGTGGCGAGCTTCAAACTCATGACTGTTAGGCATAGTGACAGATGCAAAAGGATCACTGGATCCTATTCCAACACAAGTGAGAACCGACAGATGATTAGCCGTACCTAACCCGTAGCTGGACCATTTTCACTGAGAGGATGGACGGTAGCCGTTGACAACGGTGATCTCCCTACATACAGCTTACCATGGAAAGGAGTATAAGTGATTGAATAAAGACAGTAGGAAAGCAGAGATCCAGAAGGAATAACGCATCTCCATACGCTTATCTGAATTTCCCACCAATGAATTACATAAGTATCTCTATCTTTATTTTATGTTTTATTTATCTTTTAATTATCAAAGCTTCATAACCATTTGAATCCGCCTGACTGAGATTTACAAGATGACCATAGCTTGCTTCAAGCTGACAATCTCCGTGGGATCAACCCTTACTCACGTAAGGTTTATTACTTGGACGACCCAGTGCACTTGCTGGTTGGTTGTGCAAAGTTGTGAAAAAGAGTTGAGATTACAATTGTGCGTACCAAGTTGTTGGCGCCATTGAGATCACAATTTTGTGCACCAAGTTTTTGGCGCCGTTGCCGGGAATTGTTCGAGTTGGACAACTGACGGTTCATCTTGTTGCTCAGATTAGGTAATTTTCTTCTTATTTCAACCTTTATTTTGTTTTCAAAAAGTTTTCAAACATCTTTCAAAATGTTTCTTCTTTTTCGTTTTTCAAAAAAAAAATTTCGAAAAAAAATTTATAAAATCATAAAATCAAAAAAAAAATATTTTGTGTTTCTTGTTTGAGTCTAGAGTCAATTTTTAAGTTTGGTGTCAATTGCATCTTTTTAATTTTCTAAAAATTTTCGAAAATTCATGCATTGCATTCTTCATAATCTTCAAGTTGTTCTTAATGAGTCTCCTTGTTTGATCTTCATATTTTCTTGTTTTGTATCTTTTGTTGTTTTTCATATGCATTTTTGAATTCATAGTGTCTAAACATGAAAAATCTCTAAGTTTGGTGTCTTGCATATTTTTCTTTTCTTGAAAATTTTTCAAAAATAAGTTCTTGATGTTCAACATGATCTTCAAAGTGTTCTTGGTGTTCATCTTGACATTCATAGTGTTCTTGCATGCATCATTTGTTTTAATCCAAAATTTTTATGTGTTGAGTCATTTTGTGGTTTTTCTCTCTCCTCATAAAAAAATTCAAAAATAAAAAATATCTTTTCCTTATTTTATTCATAATTTTCGAAATCTTTGGGTTAACTTAGTCAAAAAATTTTAAAATTTGGTTGTTTCTTCTTAGTCAAGTCAAAGTTTCAATTTCAAAATTTATCTTTTCAAATCTTTTTCAAAATCAAATCTTTTCTTTTTCCTTTTATTATTTTCGAAAATTCTTTAAAATTAATTTTCAAAAATCTTTTTCTTAATTTTATCTTTTATTTTTGAAATTATTACTAACATTTAAGGATTTGATTAAAAAATTTCAAGTTTGTTACTTTCTTGTTAAGAAAGGTTCAATATTTGAATTCTAGAATCATATCTTTTAATTTCTTGTTAGTCAAGTCATCAAATTTTAAAAATCAAATCTTTTTCAAAAATTTGTTTTTCAATCATATCTTTTCAAACATATCTCTTTCAATCAAATCTTTTTCAAATCATATCTTTTTCAAATTTTGATTTCAAAAATCTTTTCTAACTTTTTATCTTTTCAAAATTGATTTTCAAATCTTTTTCAATTAACCACTTGACTTTTTGGTTTAATTTTAAAAGTTTTCTATTTCAATCATATCTTTTTCAAAACCACCTAACTACTTTTCAACTTCCAATTTTTGAAAATTACTAACCATTTTTTCAAAAATCTTTTTAGTTAACTAATTGTTTTAAACTCTAATTTTATTTTATTCCTTTTCTTAGTTTTAGAATACTAACTCATATTTAAAATAAAAACAAAAATATTTTTCCTTTTCTTTTATTTAATTTTCGAATTCCCTCTCTCTCATCTCTTTCTATTTATTTATTTATTTACTAACACTTATATCTTTCTTAAAATTCGAACCCTCTCTCCCTCTCTGTGTTCGAATTTTTCTCCTTCTTTCCTCATTATTATTCTTCTTCTCTTCTACTCACATAAAGGAATCTCTATACTGTGACATAGAGGATTCCTCTTCTTTTCTATTCTTTTCTTTTTCATATGAGCAGGAGCAAGGACAAGAACATTCTTGTTGAAGCAGATCCTGAACCTGAAAAAGGACTCTGAAGAAGAAGCTAAGAGAAGCTAAAGCACAACAATCCAGAGAAAACCTTACAGAGAATCTCGAAAAAGAAGTAATGGTCGAACCCAACAACAATAACAACGTAAGGAAGATGCTTGGTGACTTTACTGTACCAACTTCCAACTTCCATGGAAGAAGCATCTCAATCCCTGCTATTGGAGCAAACAATTTTGAGCTTAAGCCTCAATTAGTTTCTCTGATAAAACAGAATTGCAAGTTTTACGGACTTCCATCAGAATATCCTTTTCATTCTTAATTGAATTTTTGCTATATTGTTAAGACCAATGGAGTTGATCCTGAGGTCTACAAGCTTATCCTTTTCCCTTTTACTGTAAGAGACAGAGCTAGAATATGGTTGGACTCTCAACCTACAGATAGCCTGAACTCTTGGGATAAGCTGGTCACAGCTTTCTTAGCTAAGTTCTTTTCTCCTTAAAAGCTGAGCAAGCTTAATGTGGATGTTCAAACCTTCAGGTAGAAAGAAGGTGAATCCCTCTATGAAGCTTGGAAAAGATACAAGTAACTGACCAAAAAGTGTCCTTCTGACATGCTTTCAAAATAGACCATCCTGGATATATTTTATGATGGTCTGTCTGAATTGTCTAAGATGTCATTGGACCATTCTGTAGGTGGATCTATTTACCTGAAGAAAACACCTGCAGAAGCTCAGGAACTCATTGAAATGGTTGCAAATGACCAATTCATGTACACCTCTGAAAGGAATCCTGTGAATAATGGGACACCTCAGAAGAATGGAGGTCTTGAAATTGATACTCTGAATTCCATATTGGTTCAAAACAAAATGTTGACTCAACAAGTCAATATGATTTTTCAGAGTCTGAATGGATTGCAAAATGTATCCAACAGTACTAAAGAAGCATCTTCTGAAGAAGAAGCTTATGATCCTGAGAACCTTGCAATGGCAGAAGTGAATTACATGGGTGAAGCCTATGGAAACACCTAAAATCCTTCATGGAGAAATCATCCAAATTTCTCATGGAAGGATCAACAAAAGCCTCAACAAGGCTTTAACAATAATAATGGTGGAAGAAATAGGTTTAGCAATGGCAAGCCTTTTCCATCATCCTCTCAGCAACAGACAGAGAATTCTGAGCAGAACTCATCTAGCTTAGAAAATATAGTCACTGATCTATTTAAGGCCACTCTCAGTTTCATGAATGAAATGAGGTCCTCCATCAGAAATTTGGAGGCACAAGTGGGCCAGCTGAGTAAAAGAGTAACTGAAACTCCTCCTAGTACTCTCCCCAACAATATAGAAGAAAATCCAAAAAGAGAGTGTAAGGCCATGACCTTACTTGGTGTGGCCAAAACTAGAGAGGAAGAGGAGGACGTGAATCCCAATAAGGAAGACCTCATGGGACGTCCTCTGGACAAAAAGGGGTTTCCATCTGAGGAACCTAAGGAATCTGAGCCTCATTTAGAGACCATAGAGATTCCATTGAACCTCCTTCTGCCATTCATGAGCTCTGATGAGTATTCCTCCTCTGAAGAGGATGAAGATGTTACTGAAAGGCAGGTTGCACAGTATTTAGGAGCAATCATGAAGCTGAATGCCAAGATATTTAGTAATGAGACTTGGGAAGATGAACCTCCATTGCTCATTAATGAACTGAATACCTGGGTTCAGCACACTTTACCTCAAAAGAAACAGGATCCTGGTAAATTCTTAATACCCTGTACCATAGGCACCATGACCTTTGAAAAAGCTCTGTGTGACCTAGGGTCAGGTATTAACCTCATGCCACTCTCTGTAATAGAGAAACTAGGAATCTTTGAGGTACAAGCTGCAAGAATCTCACTAGAGATGGCAGATAAATCACTGAAACAGGTTTATGGACTAGTAGAGGACGTGCTAGTGAAGGTTGAAGGCCTTTACATCCCTGCTGACTTTATAATCCTAGACACTGAGAAGGATGATGATGAATCCATCATCCTTGGCAGACCTTTCCTAGCCACAGCGAAAGCTGTGATTGATGTTGACAGAGGAGAGTTGGTTCTTCAATTGAATGAGGACTACATTGTATTCAAGACTCAAGGTTTTTCTTCTGTACACATGGAGAAGAAGCATGAAAAGCTTCTCTCAATACAGAGTCAAACAAAGCCCCCACATTCAAACTCTAAGTTTGGTGTTAGGAGGCCACAACCAAACTCTAAGTTTGGTGTTGAGAGGCCACAACCAAACTCTAAGTTTGGTATTAAGAGGCCACAACCATGCTCTGATTATCTGTGAGGCTCCATGAGAGCCCACTGTTAAGCTATTGACTTTAAAGAAGCACTTGTTGGTAGGCAACCCTACTTTTATTTATATATGTTATTTCATGTTATCTTTAGGTTGATGATCATGTGGAGTCACAAAAACAACTGCAAAAATCAAAGCAAATTCAAAAGTAGTATTAAAAATAGCACACCCTAGAGCATAAGCTTACTGGCATTTAAACGCCAGTAAGAGTAGCAGAGTGGGCGTTAAACACCCAGTCTGGCACCATTCTGGGCATTTAACGCCAGAAATGGGTACCAGATTGGCGTTTAACGCCAGAACAGAGCATCAAGTTGGCGTTAAACGCCAGAAACAAGCAACAGTTTGGCGTTAAATGCCAGGAAAGGTATAAAAGCTGGCGTTTAATGCCAGAAACAGATAGCAGTCTGGCATTTAATGCCAGAATTACACTCTAAGGGCGTTTTGCACGCCTAAATGGAGCAGGGATGAGAAGTCCTTGACCCCTCAGGATCTGTGGACCCCACAGGATCCCCTACCTACCTCAACAAGAGCATGAAAAATTCCTTCATCAAGAAATCCCTGAGATGCCTCAAGGGATACACTTTTCTCCACGCAACTATTGGGAGCAACTAAGGATAGGAGCACCAAAAGTATTAAAGATGGAGCATCAAATAGCCATGAGGGAAGAGCAACAAAGGCAAGGAAGAGACATTGAGGAGCTCAAGCACTCCATAAGATCTTCAAGAAGAAGAACTAGCCGACATCACTAAGGTGGACCCGTTCTTTAATCCTTGTTCTTATTTTTCTGTTTTTCAATTTTTGTGCTTGATGTTTTGTCTATGTTTGTATCTTTATTACATGATGATTAGTGTTTAGTGTCTATGTCTTGAAGCTATGAATAATTCCATGAATCCTTCACCTTTCTTAAAAGAAAAATATTCCTAATTCCAAAAGAATAAGAAGTACATGAATTTCAAATTTTATCTTGAAATTAGTTTAACTATTTTGATGTGGTGGCAATACTTTTTGTTTTCTGAATGAATGCTTGAACAGTGCATATTTTTTATAGTGAAGTTTATGAATGTTAAAATTGTTGGCTCTTGAAAGAATGATGAACAAAGAGAAATGTTATTGATAATCTGAAAAATCATGAAATTGATTCTTAAAGCAAGAAAAAGCAGTGAATAAGAAAGCTTGGAAAAAATGTGGCGAAAATTAAAAGAAAAAGAAAGAAAAAGAAAAAGCAAGCAGAAAAAGCCAATAGCCCTTTAAACCAAAAGGCAAGGGTAAAAAGGATCCAAGGCTTTGAGCATTAATGGATAGGAGGGCCCAAGGAAATAAAATCCAGGTCTAAGCGGCTAAATCAAGCTGTCCCTAACCATGTGTTTGTGGCATGAAGGTCCAAGTGAAAAGCTTGAGACTGAGTGGTTAAAGTTGTGATCCAAAGCAAAAAGAGTGTGCTTAAGAACTCTGGACACCTCTAACTGGGGACTTTAGCAAAGTTGAGTCACAATCTAAAAAGGTTCACCCAGTTATGTGTCTGTGGTATTTATGTATCCGGTGGTAATACTGGAAAATAAGATGCTTAGGGTCACGGTCAAGACTCATAAAGTAGCTATGTTCAAGAATCAACATACTGAACTAGGAGAATCAATAACACTATCTAAATTCTGAGTTCCTATAGATGCTAATCATTCTGAATTTCAAAGGATAAAGTGAGATGCCAAAACTGTTCAGAAGCAAAAAGCTACTAGCCCCGCTCATCTAATTAGGACTAAGTTTCATTGATATTGTGATATTCATTGTATATTCTCTTCTTTTTATCCAATTTTGTTTTCAGTTGCTTGGGGACAAGCAACAATTTAAGTTTGGTGTTGTGATGAGCGGATAATTTATACGCTTTTCGGCATTGTTTTTAGATAGTTTTTAGTAGGATCTAGCTACTTTTTAGTATATTTTTATTATTTTTTAAGCAAAATTCACATTTCTAGACTTTACTATGAGTTTGTGTGTTTTTCTGTGATTTCAGGTATTTTCTGGCTGAAATTGAGGGACCTGAGCAAAAATTTGATTCAAAGGCTAAAAAAGGACTGCAGATGCTGTTGGATTCTGACCTCCCTACACTAGAAATAGATTTTCTAGAGCTACGTAAGCCCAATTGGCACGCTCTCAATTGTGTTAGAAAGTAGACATCCAGGGCTTTCTAGAAATATATAATAGTTCATACTTTGCTCGAGTTTTGAGGACGCAAACTGGCGTTCAAACGCCAACTTCCTGCCCTATTTTGGCGTTAACCGCCAGAAATAGGATAGAAGCTGCAGTTAAACGCCCAAACTGGCATAAAAACTGGCGTTTAACTCCAAGAAAAGTCTCTACACATGAAAGCTTCAATGCTCACCCCAAGCACACACCAAGTGGGTCCGGAAGTGGATTTCTGCATCATTTACTTATTTATGTAACCCTAGTAACTAGTTTAGTATAAATAGGACTTTTTACTATTGTACTCATATCTTTGGAATATCTTTGGATTATCCTGAGATCATCTTTGGAACGTTTTTCCTTAGACTTGGGGGCTGGCCATTCGGCCATGCCTGGACCTTCATCACTTATGTATTTTCAACGGTGGAGTTTCTACATACCATAGATTAAGGTGTGGAACTCTGCTGTACCTCGAGTATTAATGCAATTACTTCTGTTTTTCTATTTAATTAAGGCTTACTCTTGTTCTAAGATCTTCATTTGTACACAAGAACCTGATGAATGTGATGATTATGTGATGCTCATCATCATTCTCAACCTATGAACGCGTGCCTGACAACCACTTCCGTTCTACATGAAAATAAGCTTGAATGTATATCTCTTGGATTTCTGGTCCACAACGCATGGTTGCCTCTCCTAACAACAGAGCCTTCCATTCCGTGAGATCAGAGTCTTCGTGGTATAAGCTAGAACTAATTGGTAGCATTCTTGAGATCCAGAAAGTCTAAACCTTGTCTGTGGTATTCCGAGTAGGATCTGGGATGGGATGACTGTGGCGAGCTTCAAACTCATGACTATTGGGCGTAGTGAGAGACGTAAAAGGATTACTGGATCCTATTCCAACACAAGTGAGAACTGACAGATGATTAGCCCTACGTAACCCGTAGCTGGACCATTTTCACTGAGAGGATGGACGGTAGCCATTGACAACAGTGATCCCCCTACATACAGCTTGCCATGGAAAGGAGTTTGAGTGATTGAATGTAGACAGTAGGAATAACGCATCTCCATACGCTTATCTGAAATTCCCACCAATGAATTACATAAGTATCTCTATCTTTATTTTATGTTTTATTTATCTTTTAATTATCAAAGCTTCATAACCATTTGAATCCGCATGACTGAGATTTACAAGATGATTAAAGCTTGCTTCAAGCCGACAATCTCCGTGGGATCGACCCTTACTCACGTAAGGTTTATTACTTGGACGACCAAGTGCACTTGCTGGTTAGTTGTGCGAAGTTGTGAAAAAGAGTTGAGATTACAATTATGTGTACCAAGTTGTTGGCGCCATTGAGATCACAATTTCGTGCACCAGACAACCATTACTTGCTCAATCCGACAATCTTCGTGGGATCGATCCTCACTCACCTGAGGTATTACTTGGATGACCCAGTGTACTTTCCGGTTAAGTTGTGCGAGTCCTAATTTCGTACACCAGGAATCAATGCTTCGGCTCCATAGACTAATTTGAAAGGTTTTTCTCCCGTAGATGATTGAATGGTCATGTTATAGCTCCATAGATATTCTAGGATAAGGTCGGCCCATTCTCCTTTTGCATCATTGAGTTTCTTCTTTATTGCCTGCAATATGACTCGGTTAGCTGCTTCTACTTGCCCATTTATTTATGGGTATTCAACGGAACTAAAATGGTGTTTAATATTGAAATTTTATAAAAATGAGGCAAGTTTATGGTCGGTAAATTATCTGCCATTATCGAATATTATTTCACTTGGTATACTGTACATACAGATAATGTTTTTCCATAGGAAATATCTCACCTTTTCAACTGTTATGCGTGCTAGTGGCTATGCTTTTATCCATTTTGAAAAATTTGTCTATTGAGACCAAAAAAAATTTTACCTGTGCTGGTGCTTTCGGGAAGGGTCCTAGGATATCTAGTCCCCATCTGTGGAATGGCCAGCTTACCTCGATAGTATGTAATTTCTCAGCTGGTGTTGTTGTGATAGTGGTGTGCCTCTGACAATTGTTGCATGTTTTTACTTTGGTGATGTAGTCTCTTTTCATGGTCGGCCAATAGTATCCTGTTCAGAGGATTTTGGTAGTTAGAGCACGGCCTCCGATATGGTTTCTATATACACCTTCATGTGTTTCTGCCATGACTACTCGGCCTCTTCCTTGTTAAGGCATCTGAGTAGTGGTTCTGAGAATCCTCGCCTGTATAAGTTGTTTGTGATGCTCATGTAAAAACATGCTCTTCGTCGGAAGAGCTGGGGATTTGGTTCTCCTTTCGGGATAGTACCTGGATTGATATACTCAAGAAAAGGTGTTCTGAAGTCTCTTACCTATGTGATGCTCAATATGCAAGTCAATTCAAAGCTTGGTTTTTCAACTATTAATTGTGATAATGTTTGTGTGTGCATTGCTGGCCTAGTGGTAGCAAGTTTAGACAGTACATCGGCTTTGGTTTTTTGCTCCCTATGCACATGAAAAATTTTGAATTTATCGAATTTCGAAATAAGATCTTTTGCTATGAGCCAATATTGCTCCAGCAAAGGATCTCTTACCTTGAAGTCTCCCTTAACTTGTTGTACCACCTATAAGGAGTCGCAGTAAACTGTGAGTCAAGATATTTGGAGACTTTGGGTGAGCTTTAATCCTGCCAGCAGAGCCTCGTATTCTGCCTGGTTGTTATTTGCTGTAAAAGAGAATTATAGTGACTATTTTGCTATCACTTTGTCTCCATCCTTTAGTAATACTCCTGCTACGCTTCTTTTGCAGTTTGATGCTCCATCTACATGTAGCTTTCAATTTGGCTTCTCAGGTTGTATTTCGGTAGTAAGCTTAAAAACGAAATCAGCTAGTATTTGTGATTTCAAGGTCGGCCTTGACCGATACTAAATATCAAACTCGAAGAGTTCGATGGACCATTTGATCAATCGTCCAGCTAACTCGAGTCTGGTCAAAATTTGTCTCAAAGGTTGATCCATTCTAGCTATTATTGTGTGGCTTTGGAAATAGTGTCTTAATCTCCTTGCTGTGGTGACCAAAGCCAATGCCAGTTGTTCTATCTTTAGATACCTTATTTCCGCCGATTGTAGGACTCTGCTGACGAAGTATACAGGTTTCTGGACTTTTCCTATTTCAACAACAAGCACCGAACTTATAGCATGGTTAGAAATTGATAAATATAAATGTAATGGTTTACCAGTATCTGGCTTTTGGAGTATTGGAGGTGATGACAGGATGTCTTTCAGCTCTACAAAGGATTTTTTCGCAGTCTTCATTCCATGTGAACTGTTTGTTATTAGATATGGTCTAAAAAAATGATATGATTGGTTTGCTACCGCGGGTAGTGGCGTGCGAAATTAGAACTCACACAGCTTTACCGGCAAGTGCACCGAGTCGTCCAAGTAATACCTCAGGTGAGTGAGGGTCGATCCCACGAGAATTGTTGGATTGAGCAAGCAATAGTTATCTTGCTGGACTTAGTCAGGTGAAAAGTAAAGAGAATTGTTGTTGTTGTAGGCGCATAAAATAAGAAAGTAAAGAAAAGCAATTAAAGATTGTTAAAGAGATAATTTATGGAAGTAATTAAGGGTTCGAAGATGCTTATCTTTCCAGAGTAATACCTCTTACTGACTATTTTAACAACAAATGATTCATTCCATGACAAACTGTAAATGATTAAACCCCAATTCTTTGGCAATTTAATCTTCTCTAATTCTCATCAAAAGCCATGGTCAGTGGCCTACCACACAGAGCTTTACGCTTAAGCCATAAAACAGAGGTGATGTGGTATTACGATCTCTAAAAATAAAATATAAATATAATAATATTGGAAAGAATACAGTATACAAGGAGCCTTGGAAAATGGATAAAACAAAATCGCAAAAATAAAAAGCGCAACACTCAGAAAACGTGGTTACTTGTGTGTGAAGAAATCTAAAGTTCATAGGCATCACTAAAATAGGAAACAGAAACAGAGATACAAGAAAGCGATTTAACAAGCTCCTAACTCAGCCTGCGAAGCTAAGGCTGGCCAGAGAATATTTACATACACTATGTACAAAATAAAAGCCCAAAAGAACATGTTCAAAAGCTGTAGTTTTCCATAAACCTCTAAGAGGTACCAAAATAAAGTGTTCTTATACATAAGAGGAAAAACTATATATATATATATATATATATATATATATATATATATATATATATATATATATATATACCAAAGTATCAAAAGGAAACCCCAAAGTAAACCACTTTGTTGCAGAAGCTTTAGACGCCTACCGAGGTGCCTCTCGACCTGCATCTGAAAAATAACAACACAGTATGGAATGAGAACCGGAGGCTCTCAGTATGGTAAAGGTGTCACACACTAAAGATATAAGGTCCTGGGAATGCCAGAGGCAATCCTAGAACACCGACACCCAGATATTAAAGCTTAAGGTACTAAACAGAAACCATAAAAGGGTGGTAATATAGGGAATTCTAAACCTAGCTTAAACTTAATCTTAACACTAAACCTGTCCGCCTTTCCTCCGTTCCACCATCTCCAGTTAGTTTGCAAAGACAGACAAATAGACAATTGCAAGCACATATAGGAAACAAGTAGTGCAAGTAGCAAATATAACAATTAACATAATATATTCAGTTAGGCATTCCCAAGTAATGCATAACAACAAAACAAACATAATGCACATGATGTATGTCTTTTCTACTGGCCGTGAGCTCACGCGTCGGTTAACTACCAGAACCCAACACATCTGGTAGTAAACCCGGATACCGTCTCTCGACTGCGCTTCTCCAGGGGCACAAGATCGGGAGATTCGTGCCCTACCACCTTCTCCTGGAGGTATACACTAGGGGAAAATAAATCCGGGAATTAGTGCCCTACCACCTTCCCCTAGTGAGGTCGTGCCATACCGGCCGGGGTTTAGTTCCCTACCAACTTGTAGACAGAGAGAAAAAGAATGTGAGGGAATACGTTGGGGTTTAGTGCCCTACCACCTTCCTCACATCCCATAAAACAATATCATCATCATGCTCATCCATTCTCAAGTTTGACATTATAACCTCTTTACATTATTTATAATCATTGCATAAACATATCATATAAGCCATGGTAGCATGTACACTCCAAATATACTCATTTCCATATTTAATTTATCATTTTCCAGCTTTACTTCGCTCCCAAGTTATCTCCATTTCCTAACTTCATCTAGTTACTAGGCTTACTCCTATGATTTATGACTGAACGCACAAAAATAGAGGTTTAGAAGTTTGAAGTTAGGTTTAAAACTCAAAAACCCAGATTTGCTGAATCAGTAGCCACGTTAAGCGTGGGACGCACATACGCGTGGGCGTGAAAAATCCTTACTTGCGTACACAAGCTCCCTGCCCGCGTACGCGTGAATCCCAACACGAAAGGGTTGGTCGTGTACGCAAATCCCAGGTTACGCGTACGTGTGGGTGTACATTTTGTGAAAATTTTTAACTCAGTCTGAAAAAGCTGCAGAATTTCCATTTTCAGTCCCAAACTTCCGACGCACATAACTTTTCCATTTTAAAATATTTTTCTTTCGTTCTTCGAATGGCATAAACTTCACGGACCCAATTTTAATATAAAACATATTCAAAACCGGGGTCCAGAAGTCGAGTTATGGCTCGCCAAAATTCAGTCAAAAACCAAAGTTACACAAAACTTCAAAATCTCAACTTTCTTAAAAACCCAACTCCAATTCAACTTACCTTACCCATAAATCCTCAACACAACACATCTTCCTCAACACCACAACAACCACCAAGTCTTACCATACCTTAAATCAGCAATATCATGCATCAATCTCTCAAATACATCAACCAAATCATAAATCGCGTATCCTAGACATATTCATTCATGTCATCAAGTCATTAAACATCAATTCCTCAATTCACATCCTAATATTATCATCAGTAGCAGTCACCCAGTCAAATACACAACTCATATCACAAATCATCACAACGATACTAAGCATTAAACATTCCTTTACGTTCCAACCTATCCTATGGTCGTGTAACCTAAGTTTCACAGAACATTATATATTAAATTCGCAAAACCTAAACCATACCTTGGCTAATTTCTACGTATTATCCAAAGCAACCCACTTAGGCAAAAAGGTAAGACTTCAACACCACAATTCAGCACTAACACCCACGAAGTTCCCAAATCAAGCTTCCAATGGCTCCAAGGACTCCATATCATGCATATATACACACCTAACATATATATATACATACATATACCCAAAAACTCAATATCTAACATATCTAAAACAAGGAATAGCTAGGGTTAAGGATCCTTACCGTATCCACAGACAAAATGAACTAAGCCCAACAAGTTTCACAAGCTAAATTGAACCTATAGCATCAAAGCCAATAAATTCTCAAGATAAATGCTCAAGGATTTTGAAAATCAATGGGGTAGAGCACATGGAGTGAGAATAAGGCTTACCTATGAAATTATACCGGTAGATTTGTAGAGCGCGATGCAGTGGTTGCGTGGCTGCAAACAGTGTGGCGATCGGAGCTCGAAGTGAGAAGTTATGGTGGATTGATTATGGTGTTAGGTTATGTTTTCATCTCCCCCACCTTGAACATGCCTTCAGCATTCTTGGCTGAAAGAAAGAAGAGAAGTGGCTCTTCTAATGTATAGTTGGGCTGCTGGGTTGGGCCTTGGGCCTATTTCGGGTCCGGTTCGATCGATTCGACCCATTCGGTCCAATCTTGGGCCAAATTCTTCGAAATTGGTGTCAAAATTCTTATTTTAATTAGCTCTATTTTATTTTATTATAAAATTTACATTTCTAATATCCTTTATTAAAATTAACTTATTGGTTAATTATTGTTAATTTTACAAGGTTTAAATCCTACCCACCTAATTAAGAATTTTGTCCTCAAAATTCAGATTCAGTTACCTGAAAAGAGGCGTGGGTAGTGGTCTCATTTTGGATTTAATGCTTCCCGGTCTTAATCACTTGGTCTCAACTGCTCACCGTTCCTAATCATGTCGAGATAATTTCCAAGAAAGCGCAACTTCCCCTTTCCAACCATCTAGGTCTTCATTTCTAACAAAATCATTTGTTTGGGATCGCGTAGTTAGAATCCTAGTTCGAATTTCACTAACCTTTTCTCTATTGTTTTGATTATCAATTTGGAACCTAGGGTATCAAATCTTTCGGGGTTAGGTCGATACCAGAGTAACTAACATACCATGCCACCTTATAATTTTCTAATGTATAGTCTCGTCATTTTTCTAGATGGTTAGTTTTTCTCTGATAGGCAAAAAGTAGATAGATTTTCATCATTCAGGTCCCAATTCCCTAATGGTGTTAAATCCTTCGATCCCTGTAAAAGTTTCTATACCGGGACGTCGTCACGGCATCATGATGTTGCATCCATCCTCGTCCTAAGTCCTTGGGTAGTGTGTCATTAGGTCCAGGTATGATGAATTTCGGCACAAAGGTCGCTCTCTCCTTTCAAGGTTCGAAAACTTGTTATATTCGGGCATCCTGATAATCAGTGCGTCTTAAAGTGCCATTTTGACCATAGACAATATGGTCAGCAAAATTAAAGCTCCAAAACTTTTTTTCGTTGTGGTATACTACACATTCCATCTTTTGTATCTAATAGTTTTGCTCTTAATGTGTTATCTCCTTGATGGCTATTTTTTAGGAACTATACAAGATGTTTACCGAGCAAGAGGCAACCTTTGAAAGACATTAAGCTGAGAGACATTCACATCGCACAAGCGGTGTTCATAAGTAATGAAAAAGGACATATCGTATAATGACCGTACTAAGTCTCAAAATGATAAACGAAAAATGTACAAGAAAAAAAATCAAAATGCATAGTAAGAGAGGATTTCGATCTTGAAACCGTGAGAGAGAGAAAATCAAGGAATATCAAGTCAAGTAAGTCTCAACTGAATTCTAAAGAATACAAATTACGAAGGTGAGAAACTCCACTCACAATGAATTTCTCAAGTTCAGAATTGACATAAGTATGTCCAGACAAGGTTCATGCAAGTAAGGAGTAAAAATTCAAAAAGATGGCCCATTCATTACGAATGTTGCAAAACTTACCGGGTACTCGTGGGTTATTTATAATTGTTTTATAAGGCTAAATGACGAGAGCTGATAAAGTTGGGAATTATGGGAGATATCAAGTAGGCTTATGGTGAGATCGGTTCTAGTTCGTCTGACGACATTATAAGGGTTGAATTCGTGATTGATTATGATGAAAGCTGGCTGTGTGTGAGCTGAGAACAAGCACACAATTGTATTTAAGTGAAAATGTGTAGTTAAATCATAGAGGAGTTAAGTAATCTAAAAGGATTATCAACTCTAAGTGTTAAAAGGGCTTCCAAAAGTAAACAAAACTATAAACTAAGAAGTAGGATCGGGAGGGATACTAAATAGCCAATTATGGTGTTGAAATAAGCTCGAGCAATAATTATGGAAATGTTTGGACTGCTAATTTGTGATGTAACCATGGTAACGGACGGTTTGACAAAGGTGATATTGTATTTGGTTCTTATATCGAACTGTAACAAGTGGTTTATCGAAAATCTTCTGTCTCATAGATTGTTGAAGATTAAAAAAGGAATTCAAAATAGAAGTTCCAATGTAAGTCATAAAAGAAGGGCTAGGTCGGGTTGCAAAGAAGCATTGACGTAGTCCCTCACGTAAAAGTCTTTCTGTGGTTATCTTTCCCTTTTTCTGACATAACCGGTGTTTCACATTGGGAACACTTAATTGAACGGACTTCATTCCTATTACCCATCTCATATGGCTTTCCAAGTTCTACCGATTTTAACGGTGTTATCATATACAAGGTAACCAAGAATGATTCGGTCCTCGGCTCTAATCTTTATTGCTACTTACTCTCTCCCGCCACCTAAGCAATTTGCAGCTAAAAGCTAAATCCGTGTCATGCCTCTTCTTCGCAGTTTTGGTTGTTAAGTTTGACACATACAATCCTAGTTCATCTTAAGTATGGAGAAGTGCAATGTCTCACTTCCTATAATGCAAATAAAATTCAGGTATCAGTTTTAGCTTACTTCCTTCTTGTGGTGACCCACCGTCACCTTGGGCCCTCCTACGTGGACAAGCTATCGCCCTATGCCCTGATAAACCACACTTGAAGCACCTCATCTCATCAAGATGTGTCCTTATCTATTTTCCCCTTCCATTCCCGTTATGATTGTCATTCCGCCTGTAATTGTTCTGGCCTTGCGAACGAGGGTCGTAACCATTTCTCTTGAAATTTTGACTTCTCGGTGTAAGGTTCTTTCCTTGGTTCCTCTGAAAAGGCATCCCCTGATTTCCTTTATCTACTGCTGCCTTCCTCAAACACTCCTCAGCTACTCGGCTCTAATTTTTACGAGCTCAAAAAAGATTCTTGATCTCCATCATTGCAACGAAGCTCAGAATATCACTACGTAGGCCTCCTTCATATTTAATGCATTTTCACTCAGCAAAGTCTTCAGGCACACTTGACAGATTCGGGAAAAGTGACACAATTCTTCGAACCTGTTAGTATATTCAGTAACAATCATCTACCCTTATTTTAATTGAAGCAATTCAAGTTCTTTGGTATTTATGACCGAGCTTGGAAAATACTTTCTGTAAAATTCTGTGCGGAACACCTCCCAAGAGAATACAACACCGTCTGGCTGCAGGATACATCGTGTACCCTGCCACCAATACTGGGCCTCGCCTTGCAGTTGATAAGTCCCAAATTCAACCCACTGCTCCTTGGAAACCTGCTGAGCCTGCATCGCCCGTTCCATCGCCTGAATCTAATTATCAGCCTCAGTGGGGTTTGAAGCTCCCCTGAAGGTCAGGGGGGTGAACCTTTAGGAAAGAAGCAAGCATCATGGGACCCTCATTGCCATTATTCCCATTCTTCCCATTGTTCATTTGGTTTCCCAGCGCTTCGGCTGTCGCCTGTATAGTCGCGGCCATCTTTCCTAGAGCTGCCATGAAGTCTACAGGTTTATTCCGTGTCATTTTAGGATTAGCGTTGCCTATTCCACCTCTGCCTCACCCGCGACTGCATTCGCGAGTCGACATCTGGTTCCTATACACACCAAACAAGTGATATCAAGTTGATCAGTCTCAATATCGCAAGTCTAGTGCTTCAGATCCCAAATGCATGCTCATGAACGTTTATGCCACAAATATCAGTTAGATATCCTAATAGTACATAGACACATACATAGAGAATTCACAGAAGCATAGTTAGTCCATCCTTTAGGCTTTATAGGAACGAACTGCTCTGATACCATAATGTAACACCTTACCACACAGAGCTTTACGCTTAAGCTATAAAACATAGGTAGTGTGGTATTACGACCTCTAAAAGTAAAATATAAACATAATAATATTGGAAAGAATACAGTATACAAGGAGCCTTGAAAAATGGATAAAACAAAATCGCAAAAATAAAAAATGCAACACTCAGAAATTGTGGTTACTTACGTGTGAAGAAATCTAAAGTTCATAGGCATCACTAAAATAGGAAACAGAAATAGAGAGACAAGAAAGCGATTTAACAAGCTCCTAACTCAGCCTGCAAAACTAAGGCTGGCCGGAGAATATTTACATACACTATATACATAATAATAGCCCAAAAGAATATGTTCAAAAGCCCTAGTTCTCCATAAATCTCTAAGAGGTACCAAAATAAAGTGTTTTTATACATAAGAGGAGAAATTATACATACATATATACCAAAGTATCAAAAGGAAACCCCAAAGTAAACTACTTCAGTGTAGAAGCTCCATACGCCAACCGTGGTGCCTCTCGATCTGCATATGAAAACCAACAACACAGTATGGAATGAGAAACGGAGGTTCTCAGCATGGTAAAAGTGCCACGCACTTAAGATATAGGGTCCTGGGAATGCCAGAGGCAATCCTAGAACACCGACACTCAGATATTAAAGCTTAAGGTACTAAACAGAAACCATAAAAAGGGTGGTCATCTAGGGAATTCTGAACCTAGCTTAAACTTAATCTTAACACTAAACCTGTCCACCATTCCTCCGTTTCTCCATCTTCGGTGAGTTTGCAAAGATAGACAATAGACAATTGCAAGCACAGGTAGTAAACAAGTAGTGCAAGTAGCAAATATAACAATTAACATAATATATTTAGTTAGGCATTCCCAAGTAATGCATAGCAACAAAACAAACATAATGCACACGATGTATGCCTTTTCTACTGGCCGTGAGCTCATGCGTCAGTTAACTGTCAGAACCCAACACACTCAATAGCTAACCCAGATACCTGGTGCACGAAATTGTGATCATCAATGGCGCCATCAACATGGTACGCTCAATTGCAATCTCAACTCTTTATCACAACTTCGCACAACTAACCAGCAAGTGCATTGGGTCGTCCAAGTAATAAACCTTACGCGAGTAAAGGTCGATCCCACGGAGATTGTTGGTATGAAGCAAGCTATGGTCATCTTGTAAATCTCAATCAGGCAGATTCAAATGGTTATAGATGATTTATGAATAAATCATAAAATAAAGATAGAGATACTTATGTAATTCATTGGTGAGAATTTCAGATAAGCGTATGGAGATGCTTTGTCCCTTCCGTCTTTCTGCTTTCCTACTGTCTTCATCCAATCCTTCTTACTCCTTTCCATGGCAAGCTGTATGTTGGGCATCACCGTTGTCAGTGGCTACAATCCCGTCCTCTCAGTGAAAATGTTCAACGCGCTCTGTCACAGCACGGCTATTCAGCTGTCGGTTCTCGATCATGTCGGAATAGAATCCAGTGATTCTTTTGCGTCTGTCACTAACGCCCCACAATCGCAAGTTTGAAGCTCGTCACAGTCATTCAATCCTTGAATCCTACTCAGAATACCACAGACAAGGTTTAGATCTTTCGGATTCTCAAGAATGCCGCCATCAATTCTAGCTTATACCACGAAGATTCCGATTAAGGGATCCAAGAGATATCCACTCAATCTAAGGTAGAACGGAGGTGGTTGTCAGGCACACGTTCATAGGTGAGAATGATGATGAGTGTCACGGATCATCACATTCATCAAGTTGAGGAACAAGTGATATCTTAGAACAAGAATAAGCCGAATTGAATAGAAGAATAATAGTAATTATATTAATACTCGAGGTACAGCAGAGCTCCACACCTTAATCTATAGTGTGTAGAAACTCCACCATTGAAAATACATAAGAACAAGGTCTAGGCATGGCCGAGAGGCCAGCCTCCAATGATCTAAGATAGCATAAGACTGATCAAAGATTCAAAATACAATAGCAAAAGGTCCTATTTGTAGAGAACTAGTGGCTTAGGGTTTACAAAGATGGGTAAATGACATAAAAATCCACTTCCAGGCCCACTTGGTGTGTGCTTGGGCTGAGCATTGAAGCTTTCATGTGTAGAGACTCTTCTTGGAGTTAAACGTCAGCTTTTGTGCCAGTTTGGGCGTTTAACTCCCATTCTTGTGCCAGTTCCGGTGTTAAACGCCAGAATTCTTGAGCTGATTTGGAACGCCGGTTTGGGCCATCAAATCTCGAGCAAAATATGGACTATTATACATTGCTGGAAATCCCAGGATGTCTACTTTCCAACGCAGTTAAGAGCGCGCCAATTGGGCTTCTGTAGCTCCAGGAAATCCACTTCGAGTGCAGGGTGGTCAGAATCCAACAGCATCTGCAGTCCTTTTCAGCCTCTGAATCAGATTTTTGCTCAGGTCCCTCAATTTCAGCCAGAAAATACCTGAAATCACAGAAAAACACACAAACTCATAGTAAAGTCCAGAAAAGTGAATTTTAAATAAAAACTAATAAAAATATAATAAAAACTAACTAAAACATACTAAAAATATACTAAAAATAATGCCAAAAAGCGTATAAATTATCCGCTCATCACAACACCAAACTTAAATTGTTGCTTGTCCCCAAGCAACTGAAAATCAAATAGGATAAAAAGAAGAGAATATGCAATGAATTCCAAAAATATCTATGAAGATCAGTATTAATTAGATGAGCGGGGCTTTTAGCTTTTTGCCTCTGAACAGTTTTGGCATCTCACTTTATCCTTTGAAATTCAGAATGATTGGCTTCTTTAGGAACTCGGAATCCAGATAGTGTTATTGATTCTCTTAGTTAAGTATGATGATTCTTGAACACAGCTACTTTATGATTCTTGGCTGTGGCCCAAAGCACTCTGTCTTCCAGTATTACCACCGGATACATACATGCCACAGACACATAACTGGGTGAACCTTTTCAGATTGTGACTCAGCTTTGCTAGAGTCCCCAATTAGAGGTGTCCAGGGTTCTTAAGCACACTCTTTTTGCCTTGAATCACAACTTTATTTTTTTTCTTTTTCTTTTCCCATTTTTTTCATTTTTGTTTTTTTGTTTTTGAATTCACTGCTTTTTCTTGCTTCAAGAATCATTTTTTTTATTTTTCAGATCCTCAGTAACATGTCTCCTTTTTCATCATTCTTTCAAGAGCCAACATTCATGAACAACAAATTCAAAAGATATATGCACTGTTCAAGCATACATTCAGAAGTCAAAGTATTACCACCACATCAAAATAATTAATCTGTTATAAAATTCAAAATTCATGCAATTCTTCTCTTTTTCAATTAAGAACATTTTTCATTTAAGAAAGGTGATGGATTCATAGGACATTCATAACTTTAAGGCATAGACACTAAGACACTAATGATCATAAGACACAAACATAGATAAACGTAGGCATAAAAATTCGAAAAACAGAGAAATAAAGGACAAGGAGATTAAAGAACGGGTCCACCTTAGTGATGGCGGCTTGTTCTTCCTCTTGAAGATCTTATGGAGTGCTTTAGCTCCTCAATGTCTCTTCCTTGCCTTTGTTGCTCCTCTCTCATGATTCTTTGATCTTCTCTAATTTCATAGAGGATGATGGAATGTTCTTGGTGCTCCACCCTTAGTTGTCCCATGTTGGAACTTAATTCTCCTAGGGAGGTGTTGATTTGCTCCCAATAGTTTTGTAGAGGAAAGTGCATCCCTTGAAGCATCTCAGGGATTTCATGGTGAGTGGGATCTCTTGTTTGCTCCATTCTCTTCTTAGTGAGGGGCTTGTCTTCATCAATGAGGATGTCTCCCTCTATGTCAATTCCAATTGAATAACAGAGGTGACAAATAAGATGAGGGAAGACTAACCTTGCCAAGGTAGGGGACTTGTCCGCCACCTTATAAAGTTCTTGGAATATAACCTCATGAACTTCTACTTCCTCTCCAATCATGATGCTATGAATCATGATAGCCCAGTCTATAGTAACTTCGGACCGGTTGCTAGTGGGAATGATTGAGCGTTGTATAAACTCCAACCATCCTCTAGCCACGAGCTTGAGGTCATGCCTTCTCAGTTGAACCGGCTTCCCTCTTGAATCTCTCTTCCATTGAGCACCCTCTTCACAAATGTCTATGAGGACTTGGTCCAACCTTTGATCAAAGTTGACCCTTCTAGTGTAAGGGTGTTCATCTCCTTGTATCATGGGCAAGTTGAATGCCAACCTTATATTTTTTGGACTAAAATCTAAGCATTTCCCCCGAACCATTGTAAGCCAATTCTTTGGGTCCGGATTCACACTTTGATCATGGTTCTTGGTGATCCATGCATTGGCATAGAACTCTTGAACCATTAAGATTCCGACTTGTTGAATGGGGTTGGTTAGAACTTCCCAACCTCTTCTTCGGGTCTCATGTCGGATCTCCAAATATTCACTCTTTTTGAGTTTGAAAGGGACCTCGGGGATCACCTTCTTCATGGCTACAACTTCATAGAAGTGGTCTTGATGCACCCTTGAGATGAATCTCTCCATCTCCCATGACTCGGAGTTGGAAGCTTTTGCCTTCCCTTTCCTCTTTCTAGAGGTTTCTCCAGCCTTAGATGCCATAAATGGTTATGGAAAAATAAAAAGCAATGCTTTTACCACACCAAACTTAGAAGGTTTGCTCGTCCTCGAGCAAAAGAAGGAAGATGAGAGTAGAAGAAGAAGAAATAGAGGAGATGGAGGTGGCTTTGTGGTTCGGCCAAGGGGGAGAAGTAGGGTTTAGGTTGTGTGAAAATGAAGGAGTGAAGATGGGTTTATATAGGGGTGGAGAGGGGGTGTATGTGATGAGCGGATAATTTATACGCTTTTTGGCATTGTTTTTAGTATGTTTTTAGTATATTTTAGTTAGTTTTTAGTATACTTTTAGTAGTTTTTAGTTAAAATTCACTTTTCTGGACTTTACTATGAGTTTGTGTGTTTTTCTATGATTTCAGGTATTTTCTGGCTGAAATTGAGGGTCCTGAGCAAAAATCTAATTCAGAGGCTGAAAAGGACTGCAGATGCTGTTGGATTCTGACCTCCCTGCACTCGAAGAGGATTTTCTGGAGCTATAGACGCCCAATTGGCGCGCTCTCAACGGCGTTGGAAAGTAGACATCCTGGGATTTTCAGCAATATATAATAGTCCATACTTTGCCCGAGATTTGACGGCCCAAACCGGCGTTGCAAATCAGTTTCAGAATTCCCAGCGTTTAACGCTGGAACTGGCATAAAAATTGGAGTTAAATGCCCAAACTGGCATAAAAGCTGGCGTTTAACTCCAGAAAAAGTCTCTACACATGAAAGCTTCAATGCTCAGCCCAAGCACACACTAAGTGGACCCAGAAGTGGATTTTTACGTCATTTACTCATTTCTGTATACCCTAGGTTACTAGTTCACTATTAATAGGATCTTTTGACATTGTATCTAAACCTCATGACACTTTACACGTTTCTCATTGTATCTTCTATGGCATGAGTTTCTAAACCCCATGGTTGGGGGTGAGGAGCTCTGCTGTGTCTTGATGGATTAATACAATTACTACTGTTTTTCATTCAATCACGCTTGCTTTTATTCTAAGATATCACTTGTTCCTAAACCTGATGAATGTGATGATCTGTGACACTCATCATCATTCTCACCTATGAACGTGTGCCTGACAACCACCTCCGTTCTACCTTAGATTGAGTAGATATCTCTTGGATTCCTTAATCAGAATCTTCGTGGTATAAGCTAGAACTGATGGCGGCATTCAAGAGAATCCGGAAAGTCTAAACCTTGTCTGTGGTATTCTGAGTAGGATTCAATGATTGAATGACTGTGATGAGCTTCAAACTCCTGAAGGCTGGGCGTTAGTGACAAACGCAAAAGAATCACTGGATTCTATTCCAACCTGATTGAGAACCGACAGATGAATAGCTGTGCCGTGACAGGGTGCGTTGAACATTTTCACTGAGAAGATGGGAGGTAGCCATTGACAACGGTGAAACCCTACATACAGCTTGCCATGGAAGGAGCCTTGCGTGCTTGAAGAAGAATACAGTAGGAAAGCAGAGATTCAGAAGATAGAGCATCTCCAAAACCTCAACCTGTTCTCCATTACTGCAAAACAAGTACTTATTTCATGTTCTTTTACTTTTCACAATCAACCCTGATAATTATTGATATCCTGACTAAGATTTACAAGATAACCATAGCTTGATTCAAGCCGACAATCTCCGTGGGATCAACCCTTACTCACGTAAGGTATTACTTGGACGACCTAGTGCACTTGCTGGTTAGTTGTGTGGAATTGCAAAAGTGTGATTGCGATTTCGTGCACCAGTATGGTTCAGCCATTATGGGTGGGTTTGGGAGGGAAAGTGGTTTGAATTTGAATGGTGAGGTAGGTGGGATTTTATGAAGGATGGATGTGAGTGGTGAAGAGAATAGTGGGATTTGATAGGTGAGGGGTTTTTGGGGAAGAGGTGTTGAGGTGATTGGTGAATGGGTGAAGAAGAGAGAGAGTGGTGGGGTAGGTGGGGATCCTGTGGGGTCCACAGATTCTGAGGTATCAAGGAAAATTCATCCCTGCACCAAGTGGCGAGCAAAAATGCCCTTTTTGCCAATTCTGGCGTTAAACGCCGGGCTGGTGCCCATTTCTGGCATTTAACGCCAGCTTCTTGCCCCTTCCTGGCGTTTAACGCCAGTCTGGTGCCCCTTTCTGGCGTTAAACGCCTAGAATGGTGCCAGACTGGGCGTTAAACGCCCATTTGCTGCCCTTACTGGCGTTTAAACGCCAGCAAGTTTTCCTCCAGGGTGTGCTATTTTTCTTTCTGTTTTTCATTCTATTTTTGCTTTTTCAATTGATTTTGTGACTTCCCATGATCATCAACCTGTAGAAAACATAAAATAACAAAGGAAAATAGATAAATATAACATTGGGTTGCCTCCCAACAAGCGCTTCTTTAATGTCAGTAGCTTGACAGTGGTCTCTCATGGAGCCTCACAGATACTCAGAGCAATGTTGGAACCTCCCAACACCAAACTTAGAGTTTGAATGTGGGGGTTCAACACCAAACGTAGAAGTTGGTTGTGGCCTCCCAACACCAAACTTAGAGTTTGACTGTGGGGGCTCTGTTTGACTCTGTTTTGAGAAAAGCTCTTCATGCTTCCTCTCCATGGTTACAGAGGGATATCCTTGATCCTTAAACACAAGGGATTCTTCATTCACTTGAATGATCAATTCTCCTTTGTCAACATCAATCACAGCCTTTGCTGTGGCTAGGAAGGGTCTGCCAAGGATGATGGATTCATCCATGCACTTCCCAGTCTCTAGGACTATGAAATCAGCAGGGATGTAATGGTCTTTAATCTTTACCAGAACATCCTCTACAAGTCCATAAGCTTGTTTTCTTGAATTGTCTGCCATCTCTAGTGAGATTTTTGCAACTTGCACCTCAAAGATCCCTAGCTTCTCTATTACAGAGAGAGGCATAAGGTTTATGCTTGACCCAAGGTCACACAGAGCCTTCTCAAAGGTCATGGTGCCTATGGTACAAGGTATTGAGAACTTCCCAGGGTCCTGTCTCTTTTGAGGTAATCTCTGCCTAATCAAGTCATCCAGTTCTTTGGTGAGCAAAGGGGGTTCATCCTCCCAAGTCTCATTACCAAATAACTTGTCATTTAGCTTCATGATTGCTCCAAGGTACTTAGCAACTTGCTCTTCAGTGACATCTTCGTCCTCTTCAAAGGAAGAATACTCATCAGAGCTCATGAATGGCAGAAGTAAATCCAATGGAATCTCTATGAGCCTCAGATTCCCATGGTTCCTCATTAGGGAACGCATTGGAGGCCAGTGGACGTCCATTGAGGTCTTCCTCAGTGGCGCTCATTGCCTCTTTCTCCTCTCCAAATTCGGTCATGTTTATGGCCTTACACTCTCCTTTTGGATTCTCTTCTGTATTGCTTGGAAGAGTACTAGGAGGGAGTTCAGTAACTTTCTTACTCAGCTGACCCACTTGTGCCTCCAAATTTTGAATGGAGGACCTTGTTTCAGTCATGAAACTTTGAGTGGTTTTGATTAGATCAGAGACCATGGTTGCTAAGTCAGAGTGGCTCTACTTAGAATTCTCTGTCTATTGCTGAGAAGATGATGGAAAAGGCTTGCTATTGCTAAACCTGTTTCTTCCACCATTATTGTTGTTGAAACCTTGTTGAGGTCTCTGTTGATCCTTCCATGAGAGATTTGGATAATTTCTCCGTAAAGGATTATAGGTGTTTCCATAGGGTTCTCCCATGTGATTCACCTCTTCCATTGAAGGGTTCTCAGGATCATAAGCTTCTTCTTCAGATGAAGCGTCCTTAGTACTGCCTGGTGCAGCTTGCATTCCAGACAGACTTTGAGAAATCATATTGACTTGCTGAGTCAATATTTTGTTCTGAGCCAATATGGCATTCAGAGTATCAATCTCAAGAACTCCTTTCTTCTGATTCGTCCCATTGTTCATAGGATTCCTTTCAGAAGTGTACATGAATTGGTTATTTGCAACCATTTCAATGAGTTCTTGAGCTTCTGCAGGCGTCTTCTTCAGATGAAGAGATCCTCCAGCAGAGCTGTCCAATGACATCTTGGACAGTTCAGACAGACCATCATAGAAGATACCTATGATGCTCCATTCAGAAAGCATGTCAGATGGACACTTTCTGATCAATTGTTTGTATCTTTCCCAAGCTTCATAAAGGGATTCACCTTCCTTCTGTCTGAAGGTTTGGACTTCCACTCTAAGCTTACTCAATTTTTGAGGTGGAAAGAACTTTGCCAAGAAGGCATTGACTAGCTTTTCCCAAGAGTTCAGGCTTTCTTTAGGTTGTGAGTCCAACCATATTCTAGCTCTGTCTCTTACAGCAAAAGGGAATAGCATAAGTCTATAGACCTCAGGGTCAACCCCATTAGTCTTGATAGTGTCACAAATTTGTAAGAACTCAGCTGAAAACTGATGAGGATCTTCCAATGGAAGTCCATGGAACTTGCAATTATGTTGCATTAGAGAAACTAATTGAGGCTTAAGCTCAAAGTTGTTTGCTCCAATGGCAGGGATAGAGATGCTTCTCCCATAGAAGTCGGGAGTAGGTGTAGTAAAGTCACCCAGCACCTTCCTTGCATTGTTGGCATTGTTGTTGTTTTCGGCTGCCATGTCTTTTTCTTTGAAGAATTCTGTTAGGTCCTCTACAGAGAGTTGTGCTTTAGCTTCTCTTAGCTTTCGCTTCAAGGTCCTTTCAGGTTTAGGGTCAGCTTCAACAAGAATGCTTTTGTCTTTGCTCCTGCTAATATGAAATAGAAGAGAACAATAAAATATGGAATCCTCTATGTCACAGTATAGAGATTCCTTGAGATGTCAGAGGAAAAGAAAAATAGAAGGAAGAGGTAGAAGAATTCGAACTTAGAAAGATAGAGTTCGAATTGTGCATTGAGTAGGAGTGTTAGTCCATAAATAGAAGGATGTGAGAATAGGGGAAGAAATTTTCGAAAATTAATTAAAAGATTTTAAAAAATTTTGAAAAATTGAAGAATGATTTTCGAAATTAAAGTTGAAAAAGAAATAAAGTGATTTTTGAAAAAGATTTTGAAATTAGAAATCAAAAAGATATGATTGAAAACTATTTTGAAAAAGATGTGATTAAAAAGATATGATTGAAAAGTTATGGTTTTAAAAAGATATGATTGAGAAGATATGATTTGAAAAACAATTTAAAAAGATTTGATTTTGAAAATTAATGACTTGGCTAACAAAAAAGATATGATTCAGACATTAAACCTTTCTCAACAGAAAAGGTAACATACTTGAAATGTTTGAATCAAATCATTAATTGTTAGCAAATATTTTTGAAAATGGAAAGAAATTAATTTTGAAAATATATGATTGAAAAGATATGATTTGAAAAAGATTTGATTTTGAAAAATCATGAAAACTTGAAAAAAAATTGAATTAAAAAACAAAATCTTCCCTCTTGTGCCATCCTGGCGTTAAACGCCCAGAATGGTATCCATTTTGGAGTTTAACGCCCAAAACTCTACCCTTTTGGGCGTTAAACGCCCAGCCAGGTGCCCTGGCTGGCGTTTAAACGCCAGTTTTCCTTCCTCACTGGGCATTTTGAACGCCCAGCTTTTTCTGTGTGCTTCCTCTGCTGTCTGTTATGAATCTTCAATTCTCTGTATTATTGACTTGAAAAGACACAAATTAAAATTTTTTTAGATTTTTAATAATGAGGAATAATCAAAATGAAACTAAGATCAAATAAACAATGCATGCAAGACACCAAACTTAGAAGTTTGTATACTATTGACACTAACAAATTGAGAATGCATATGAGAAACAACAAAACACACAAGACAAGAGAATTTAAAGATCAGAACAAGAAAATCATCAAGAACATCTTGAAAACCAATGAAGACACATGAATGAATTTGAAAAATGCAAGAAAAATAGAAACATGCAATTGACACCAAACTTAAAATGAGACACTAGACTCAACAAGAAACATAAAATATTTATTTTTGGTTTTATGATTTTATAATTTTTTTTGGATTTTCTCGAAATTTATGTGGAAAAGAAAATAAGGATATCAAAACTTTTAATAAGAATTCCAGGAATCATGCAATGCTAGTCTAAGACTCCGGTCCAGGAATTAGACATGGCTTACTAGCCAGCCAAGCTTTCAAAGAAAGCTCCGGTCCAAAACACTAGACATGGCCAATGACCAACCAAGCTTTAGCAGATCATTGCTTTCAATAGCAAAATTGATAGAAATCAACAAGCTTTTATGATGATAAGTTGAAACCTCGGTCCAAAAGATTAGACATGGTTTCACAACCAGCCAGACATCAACAAATCATCATGAAACTCTAGAATTCATTCTTAAAAACTCTGAAGAACAAAAAATTTTTTTTTTTTGAAATTTTTCAAAAATAAGAAGTAAAAAGCTTAAACATAAAATAAAATTACCTAATTTGAGCAACAAGATGAACCGTCAGTTGTCCAAACTCAAACAATCCCCGGCAACGGCGCCAAAAACTTGGTGTTGTTGCTGGATCAAAACTTGGCACTATTATTGCAGGGAACAAATGCGAAACTGTAGTTAGGACATTTAAGTCCCCGGCAACGGCGCCAAAAACTTGGTACGCTCAATTGCAATCTCAACTCTTTATCACAACTTCGCACAACTAACCAGCAAGTGCATTGGGTCGTCCAAGTAATAAACCTTACGCGAGTAAGGGTCGATCCCACGGAGATTGTTCGTATGAAGCAAGCTATGGTCATCTTGTAAATCTCAGTCAGGCAGATTCAAATGGTTATAGATGATTTATGAATAAAGCATAAAATAAAGATAGAGATACTTATGTAATTCATTGGTGAGAATTTCAGATAAGCGTATGGAGATGCTTTGTCCCTTCCGTCTCTCTGCTTTCCTACTGTCTTCATCCAATCCTTCTTACTCCTTTCCATGGCAAGCTGTATGTTGGGCATCACCCTTGTCAGTGGCTACAATCCCATCCTCTCAGTGAAAATGTTCAACGCGCTCTGTCACAGCACGGCTATTCAGCTGTCGGTTCTCGATCATGTCGGAATAGAATCCAGTGATTCTTTTGCGTCTGTCACTAACGCCCCACAATCGCAAGTTTGAAGCTCGTCACAGTCATTCAATCCTTGAATCCTACTCAGAATACTACAGACAAGGTTTAGACCTTTCGGATTCTCAAGAATGCCGCCATTAATTCTAGCTTATACCACGAAGATTCCGATTAAGGGATCCAAGAGATATCCACTCAATCTAAGGTAGAACGGAGGTGGTTGTCAGGCACACGTTCATAGGTGAGAATGATGATGAGTGTCACGGATCATCACATTCATCAAGTTGAGGAACAAGTGATATCTTAGAACAAGAATAAGCTGAATTGAATAGAAGAACAATAGTAATTGCATTAATACTCGAGGTACAGCAGAGCTCCACACCTTAATCTATGGTGTGTAGAAACTCCACCATTGAAAATACATAAGAACAAGGTCTAGGCATGGCCGAGAGGCCAGCCTCCAATGATCTAAGATAGCATAGGACTGATCAAAGATTCAAAATACAATAGCAAAAGGTCCTATTTGTAGAGAACTAGTGGCTTAGGGTTTACAAAGATGAGTAAATGACATAAAAATCCACTTACGGGCCCACTTGGTGTGTGCTTGGACTGAGCATTGAAGCTTTCATGTATAGAGACTCTTCTTGGAGTTAAACGCCAGCTTTTGTGCCAGTTTGGGCGTTTAACTCCCATTCTTGTGCCAGTTCCGGCGTTAAACGCCAGAATTCTTGAGCTGATTTGGAACGCCGGTTCGGGCTATCAAATCTCGGGAAAAGTATGGACTATTATACATTTCTGGAAAGCCCAGGATGTCTACTTTCCAACGCAGTTAAGATCGTGCCAATTGGGCTTCTGTAGATCCAGAAAATCCACTTCAAGTGCAGGGAGGTCAGAATCCAACAGCATTTGCAGTCCTTTTCAGCCTCTGAATCAGATTTTTGCTCAGGTCCTTCAATTTCAGCCAGAAAATACCTGAAATCACAGAAAAACACACAAACTCATAGTAAAGTCCAGAAAAGTGAATTTTAAATAAAAACTAATAAAAATATAATAAAAACTAACTAAAACATACTAAAAACATACTAAAAACAATGCCAAAAAGCGTATAAATTATCCGCTCATCAATACCGTCCCTCAACTGCGCATCACCAAGAGGCACAAGATCGGGGGATTAGTTCCCTACCACCTTCTCCTGGAGGCATACACTAGAGGAAAATAAATCGGGAGATTAGTGCCTGGTGCACAAAATTGTGATCTCAATGGCGCCAACAACTTGGTACGCACAATTGTAATCTCAACTCTTTTTCACAACTTCGCACAACTAACCAGCAAGTGCACTAGGTCGTCCGAGTAAGAAACCTTACGTGATTAAGGGTCGATCCCACGGAGATTGTCAGCTTGAAGTAAGCTATGGTCATCTTGTAAATCTCAGTCAGGCAGATTCAAATGGTTATAGAGTTTTAATAATTAAATGATAAATAAACATAAAATAAAGATAAAGATACTTATGCAATTCATTGGTGGGAATTTCATATAAGTGTATGGAGATGCCTCATTCCTTTTGAATCTCTACTTTCCTACTGCCTTCATCCAATCCTTCATACTCCTTTCCATGGCAAGCTGTATGTAGGGCGTCACCGTTGTCAATGGCTACTTCCCATCCTCTCAGTGAAAAAGGTCCTCTACGATTTCCCGCATGGCTAATCAGCTGTTGGTTCTCGATCATGTAGGAATAGGATTTACTATCCTTTTGCGTCTGTCACCACGCCCTACAGTCACGAGTTTGAAGCTCGTCACAATCATCCCATCCCAGATCCTACTCAGAATGCCACAGACAAGGTTTAGACTTTCCGGATCTCAAGAATGCTGCCAATGGATTCTAGCTTATACCACGAAGACTCTGATCTCACAGAATGGAAGGCTCTGTTGTCAGGAGAGGTAACCATGAGTCGTGGACCAGGAATCTAAGAGATACACACTCTAGCTTTCGCAGGTAGAACAGAAGTGTTTGTCAGGAACGCGTTCATAAGTGAGAATGGTGATGAGTGTCACAGATCATCACATTCATCAGGTTGAAGTGCAAATGAATATCCTAGAATAAGAATAAGCATGAATTGAATAGAAACTAGTAGTAATTGCATTAATACTCGAGGAACAGCAGAGCTCCACACCCTTAATCTATAGTGTGTAGAAACTCCACCGTTGAAAATACATAAGTGATAAAGGTCCAGGCATGGCCGTGAGGCCAGCCCCCAAAACGTGATCAAAGGATCAAAAGATAATCCAAATATGTAGGTCTAAGGACTAGACGTCCAAAGATGAAAATACAATAGTAAAAAGTCCTATTTATACTAGACTAGTTACTAGGGGTACAGAAATGAGTAAATGATGCAGAAATCCACTTTCGGGCCCACTTGGTGTGTGCTCGGGCTGAGCATTGAAGCTTTCACGTGTAGAGGTCTTCCTTGGAGTTGAACGCCAGTTTGTAACTTGTTTCTGGCGTTTAACTCTGGTTTGCAACTTGTTTCTAGCGTTTAACGCCAGAATAGGGCAGAAAGCTGGCGTTAAATGCCAATTTGCGTCGTTTAAACTCAGGCAAAGTATGGACTATTATATATTTCTAGAAAGCCCTAGATGTCTACTTTCTAACGCAATTAATAGTGCGCCATTTGGACTTTTGTAGCTCCAAAATTTCATTTCAAGTGTAGGAAGGTCAGAATCCAACAACATCAGCAGTCCTTTGTCGGCCTCTGAATCAGATTTTTGCTCAGGTCCCTCAATTTCAGCCAGAAAGTACATGAAATCACAGAAAAACACACAAACTCACAGTAAAGTCCAAAAATGTAAATTTTGCTTAAAAACTAATAAAAATATACTAAAAACTAACTAAATCCTACTAAAAACTATGTAAAAACAATGCTAAAAAGCGTATAAATTATCCGCTCATCACAACACCAAACTTAAATTGTTGCTTGTCCCCAAGTAACTGAAAACAAATTAGGATAAAAAGAAGAGAATATACAATGAATCTCACAATATCAATGAAACTTAGTCCCAATTAGATGAGCGGAGCTAGTAGCTTTTTGCTTCTGAACAGTTTTGGCATCTCACTTTATCCTTTAAAATTCAGAATGATTGGCATCTATAGGAACTCAGAATTTTAGATAGTGTTATTGATTCTCCTAGTTAAGTATGTTGATTCTTGAACACAGCTACTTTATGAGTCTTGGCCGTGGCCCTAAGCACTTTGTTTTCCAGTATTACCACCGGATACATAAATACCACAGACACATAACTGGGTGAGCTTTTCAGATTGTGACTCAGCTTTGCTAAAGTCCCCAGGTGTCCAGAGTTCTTAAGCACACTCTTTTTGCTTTGGATCACGACTTTAACCACTCAGTCTCAAGCTTTTCACTTGGACCTTCATGACACAAGCACATGGTTAGGGACAGCTTGATTTAGCCGCTTAGGCTTGGATTTTATTTCCTTGGGCTCTCCTATCCATTAATTCTCAAAGCCTTTGATCCTTTTTTACCCTTGCCTTTTGGTTTTAAGGGCTATTGGCTTTTTCTGCTTGCTTTTTTTTCTTTCTCTTTTTTTTTTGCCATTTTTTCACTGCTTTTTCTTGCTTCAAGAATCAATTTCATGATTTTTCAGATTATCAATAACATTTTTCTTTGTTCATCATTCTTTCAAGAGCCAACAATTTTAACATTCATAAACTTCACTATAAAAAATATGTACTGTTCAAGCATTCATTCAGAAAACAAAAAGTATTGCCACCACATCAAAATAATTAAAATAATTTCAAGATAAAATTTGAAATCCAAGTACTTCTTGTTCTTTTGTAATTAAGCACATTTTTCATTTAAGAGAGGTGAAGGATTCATGGAATTATTCATAGCTTTAAGTCATAGACACTAGACACTAATGATCATATAGTAAAGACACAAAACATGAAGCATAAAAATCGAAAAACAGAAAAATAAGAGCAAGGAGATTAAAGAATGAGTCCACCTTAGTGAGGGTGGCGTCTTCCTCTTGAAGAACCAATGGTGCTCTTGAGCTCCTCTATGTCTCTTCCTTGCCTCTGTTGCTTGATCCTTAGTGCTTGATCCTTAGTTGCTCCCAATAGTTGTGTGGAGGAAAATGTATCCCTTGAGGTATCTCAGGGATTTCTTGATGATGGAATTCCTCATGCTCTTGTTGAGGTCCATGAGTGGGCTCTCTTGTTGTGCAGTCAAATGCTCTACTACTGAGCTATGGACCCTTGAGATGAATCTCTCCATCTCCCATGACTCAGAGGTGGAAGCTTTTGTCTTCCCTTTTCTCTTTTTAGAGGTTTCCTCGGCCTTAGCTGCCATAAATGGTTATGGAAAAATAAAAAGTAACGCTTTTACCACACCAAACTTAAAAGGTTTACTCGTCCCCGAGCAAAAGAAGAAAGAAAGAAGGGGAAGAAGAAGAGAATGGAGAAGATGGAGGGAGAGAGAATGAGTTGAGGTTAGTGGGGATCCTGTGGGGTCCATAGATCCTGAGGGGTCAAGGATTTGTCATCCCTGCTCCAATTAGGCGTGTAAATGCCCTTAGTGTGCAATCCTGGCGTTTAACGCCAGATTGCTGCTTGTTTCTGGTGTTAAGCGCCAGCTTTTATTCCTTTCCTGACGTTAAACGCCAGGATGCAACCTGTTTCTGGCATTTAACGCCAGATTGTAGCCTGTTTCTGGTGTTTAATGCCAGTCTGGTGCTTGTTTCTGGCGTTTAACGCCCAGAATGGTGCCAGACTGGGCGTTAAACGCCCATTCTGCTACCCTTATTAGCGTTTAAATGCCAGTAAGTTGCTCCTCCAGGGTGTGCTATTTTTAATGCTATTTTTTATTTTTCTTGAATTTTTGCAATTGTTTTTGTGACTCCACATGATCATCAACCAAAAAAAAAAGAAAATAACACGAAATAACATAGATAAATAAAAATTGGGTTGCCTCCCAATAAGCGCTTCTTTAATGTCAATAGCTTGATAGTGGGCTCTCATGGAGCCTCACAGATGTTCAGAGCATTGTTGGGACCTCCCAACACCAAACTTAGAGTTTGAATGTAGGGGTTCAACACCAAACTTAGAGTTTGGTTGTGGCCTCCCAACACCAAACTTAGAGTTTGATTGTGGGGGCTTTGGTTGACTCTGCAGTGAGAGAAGCTTTTCTTGCTTCCTCTCCATGGTTACAGAAGGAAATCATTGAGTTTTAAACACAAGGTAGTCCTCATTCAGTTGAAGGACCAACTCTCCTCTGTCCACATCAATCACAGCTTTTGTTGTGGCTAGGAAGGATCTTCCAAGGATGATGGATTCATCCTCATCCTTCCCAGTGTCTAGGATTATGAAATCAGTAGGGATGTAAAGGCCTTTGACCTTTACTAGCACGTCCTCTACCTATCCATAAGTCTTTTTCATAGATTTGTCTGCCATCTCTAATGAGAATGTGGCAGCCTGTACCTCAAAGATTCTCAGTTTCTCCATTACAGAGAGTGTCATTAAGATTATGCCTGACCCCAGGTCACACAGAGCCTTCTCAAAGGTCATGGTGCCTATGGTACAGGAAATTAAGAATTTACCAGGATCCTATTTCTTTTGAGGTAATGTGTGCTGAACCCAGGTATTCAGTTCATTAATGAGCAATAGAGGTTCATCCTCCCAAGTCTCATTACCAAATAGCTTGGCATTCAGCTTCATGATTGCTCCTAGGGCAACTTGCCCTTCAACACTGTCTTCATCTTCTTCAGAAGATGAATAGTCATTAGAGCTCATGAATAGTAAAAGGAGGTTCAATGGAATCTCTATGGTCTCTAGATGAGCCTCAGATTCCTTAGGTTCCTCAATTGGGAACTTTTTTTTGTCCAGAGGACGTCCCAAGAGGTTTTCTTCACTGGGATTCACGTCCTCCTCCTCCTCTGTGCATTCGGCCACACCAAGTAAGGTTATGGCCTTGCACTCTCTTTTTGGGTTCTCTTCTGTATTGCTTGGGAAAGTACTAGGAGGAGTTTCAGTGACTTTTTTACTCAGCTGGCCCACTTGTGCCTCCAAATTTCTAATGGAGGACCTTGTTTCATTCATGAAACTTAGAGTGGCCTTAGATAGATCAGAGACTATGTTTGCTAAACTAGAGGGGCTTTGCTCAGAATTCTCTGTCTGTTACTGAGAGGATGATGGAAAAGGCTTGCTATTGCTAAACCTGTTTCTTCCACCATTATTAAAGCCTTGTTAGGGCTTTTGTTGATCTTTCCATGAGAAATTTGGATGATTTCTCCATGAGGGATTATAGGTGTTTCCATAGGCTTCACCCATGTAATTCACCTCTGCTATTGCAGGGTTCTCAGGATTATAAGCTTCTTCTTCAGAAGATGATTCTTTAGTACTGTTGGATGCATTTTGCAATCCATTCAGACTCTGAGAAATCTAATTGACTTGTTGAGTCAACATTTTGTTCTGAGCTAATATGACATTCAGAGCATCAATTTCAAGAACTCCCTTCCTCTAAGGCGTCCCATTACTCACATGATTCTTTTCAGAAGTGTACATGAACTGATTATTTGCAACCATGTCAATGAGTTCCTGAGCTTCTGCAGGTGTTTTCTTCAGGTGAATAGATCCACCTGCAAAATGGTCCAATGACATCTTAGACAATTCAGATAGACCATCATAGAATATATCCAAGATGGTCCATTCTAAAAGCATGTTAGAAGGACACTTTTTGGTCAGTTGCTTGTATCTCTCCCAAGCTTCATAGAGGGATTCACCTTCTTTCTGTCTGAAGGTTTGAACATCCACTCTAAGCTTAATTCGCTTTTGAGGAGGAAAGAACTTAGCTAAGAAAGCCGTAACCAGCTTATCCCAAGAGTTCAGGCTATCTTTAGGTTGAGAGTCCAACCATCCTCTAGCTCTGTCTCTTATAGCAAAAGGGAAAAGCATAAGTCTGTAGACCTCGGGATCAACCCCATTGGTCTTAACAGTATCACAGATCTGTAAGAATTCAGTTAAGAACTGAAAAGGATATTCTGATAGAAGTCCATAAAACTTACAATTCTGTTGTATCAGAGAAACTAATTGAGGCTTTAGCTCAAAATTGTTTGCTCCAATGGTAAGGATCGAGATGCTTCTTCCATGTAAGTTGGAATTTGGTGCAGTAAAGTCACCAAGCATCTTCCTTGCGCCTCCACCATTGTTATTGGGTTCGGCCATGTCTTTTTTTCTTTTTCGAGATTCTCTGTATGGTTTTCTCTGGATTGTTGTGCTTTAGCTTCTCTTAGTTTCTTCTTCAGAGTCCTTTCAGGTTCAGGATCTGCTTCAACAAGAATGTCCTTGTCCTTGCTCTTGCTTATATGAAAAAAAAAAGAGAACAGAAAAGAAGAGGAATCCTCTATGTCACAGTATAGAGATTCCTTTATGTGAGTAGAAGAAGGAGAAGAGAAAAATTCGAACACAGAGGAGAAGAGATGGTTCGAATTTTAAGATGAAGAGAAATGTTAGTAAATGAATAAATAAATAGAAAAAGATGAGAGAGAGAGAGAGGGAATTCGAATATTAACTAAAAGAGAGGAAAAATATTTTTGTTTTTATTTTAATTATTAGTTAAAATTCGAAAATTAAGAGAAGAAATAAAATTAAAATTAAAATTTAAAACAATTGGTTAATTAAAAAGAATTTTGAAAAAGGGTGAGAAATTTTCAAAAATTAGAGAGAGAAAAGTAGTTATGTAGTTTTGAAAGAGATAAGAAACAAACAAAAAGTCAATTAGTTAGTTGAGAAAGATTTGAAAATCAATTTTGAAAAGATAAGAAGTTAGAGAACATTTTGAAATTAATTTTGAAAAAGATATGATTGAAAAAAAAATATGATTTGAAAAAAAAAGATATGATTGAAAAGATATGATTGAAATTTGTTTTGAAAAAGATTTGATTTTTAAAATTAAAATTGATTACTTGACTAACAAGAAACTAAAAGATATGATTCTAGAATTTAAAGATTGAACCTTTCTTAACAAGAAAGTAACAAACTTCAAATTTTTGAATCAATCACATTAATTGTTAGTAAGGTTTTTCCAAAATTTGAAATAAAAATAAGAAAAAGATTTTGAAAATCAATTTAAAAAATATTTTTGGAAATATAAAAGAAAAATGAAAAAAATTTAATTTTTGAAAAAGTTTTGAAGATAAGATTTTTAAAATTGAAATCTTGACATGACTAATAAGAAACAACTAATTTTAAAAAATTTTGACTAAGTCAACCCAAAGATTTCAAAATTTATGAGTAAAATAAGGAAAAGATATTTTTTATTTTTTGAATTTTAATGTGGAAAGAGAAAAATAACAAAATGACTCAAGACATAAAGATTTTGGATTAAAACAAATGATGCATGCAAGAACACTATGAATGTCAAGATGAACACCAAAAACACTTTGAAGATCAAGATGAACATCAAGACTTATTTTTGAAAAATTTTCAAGAAAAGAAAACATGCAAGACACCAAACTTAGAAATTTTTCATGTTTAGACACTATGAATGCAAAAATACATATGAAAAACAACAAAAGACACAACAAGAAAATATGAAGATCAAACAAGAAGACTTACCAAGAACAACTTGAAGATCATGAAGAACACATGCATGAATTTTCGAAAATATTTAGAAAAATTAAAACATGCAATTAACACCAAACTCAAAACTTGACTATAGACTCAAACAAGAGACACAAATATTTTTTATTTTTATGATTTTATAACTTTTTTGGATTTTTCAAAAATTATTTTTTTGAAAAACGAAAAAGAAGAAAATTTTGAAAGATTTTTTGAAAACTTTTTGAAAATAAAATAAAGGTTGAAAACAAGAAGAAAATTACCTAATCTGAGCAACAAGATGAACCGTCAGTTGTCCAAACTCGAACTATCCCCGGCAACGGCGCCAAAAAGTTAGTGCACGAAATTGTGATCTCAATGGCGCCAACAACTTGGTACGCACAATTGTAATCTCAACTCTTTTTCACAACTTTGCACAACTAACCAGCAAGCGCACTGGGTCGTCCAAGTAATAAACCTTACATGAGTAAGGGTCGATCCCACGGAGATTGTTGGCTTGAAGCAAGCTATGGTCATCTTGTAAATCTCAGTTAGGTGGATTCAAATGGTTATGGAGTTTTAATAATTAAAAGATAAATAAACATAAAATAAAGATAGAGATACTTATATAATTCATTGGTGGGAATTTCAGATAAGTGTATGGAGATGCCTCATTCTTTTTGAATCTCTGCTTTCCTACTGCCTTCATCCAATCCTTCATACTCCTTTCCATGGCAAGCTGTATGTAGGGTGTCACCGTTGTCAATGGCTGCTTCCCATCCTCTCAGTGAAAAAGGTCCTCTACGGTTTCCTGCATGGCTAATCAGCTGTTGGTTCTCGATCATGTAGGAATAGGATTTACTATCCTTTTGCATCTGTCACAACGCCCTACAGTCGCGAGTTTGAAGCTCATCACAGTCATCCCATCCCAGATTCTACTCAGAATATCACAGACAAGGTTTAGACTTTTCGGATCTCAAGAATGCTGCCAACGGATTCTAGCTTATACCACGAAGACTCTGATCTCATGGAATGGAAGGCTCTGTTGTTAGGAGAGGCAACCATGCGTCGTGGACCAGGAATCCAAGAGATACACACTCTAGCTTTCGCAGGTAGAACGGAAGTGTTTGTTAGGCACGCGTTCATAAGTGATAATGGTGATGAGTGTCACGGATCATCACATTCATCAGGTTGAAGCACGAATGAATATCTTAGAATAAGAATAAGCATGAATTGAATAGAAACCAGTAGTAATTGCATTAATACTCGAGGAACAGCAGAGCTCCACATCCTTAATCTATGGTGTGTAGAAACTCCACCGTTGAAAATACATAAGTGATAAAGGTCCAGGCATGGCCATGAGGCCAGCCCCCAAAACGTGATCAAAGGATCAAAAGATAATCCAAAGATGTAGGTCTAAGGACTAGACGTTCAAAGATGAAAATACAATAGTAAAAAGTCCTATTTATACTAGACTAGTTACTAAGGGTACAGAAATGAGTAAATGATGCAGAAATCCACTTCCAGGCCCACTTGGTGTGTGCTCGGGCTGAGCATTGAAGCTTTCTCATGTAGAGGTCTTTCTTGGAGTTGAACGCCAGTTTGTAACTTGTTTCTGGCATTTAACTTTGCTTTGCAACTTGTTTCTGGCGTTTAACGCCAGAATAGGGCAGAAAGCTGGCGTTAGACGCCAGTTTGCATCGTCTAAACTCGGGAAAAGTATGAACTATTATATATTGCTGGAAAACCCTGGATGTCTACTTTCCAACGCAATTAAGAGAGCGCCATTTGGACTTCTGTAGATCCAAAAATTTTATTTCGAGTGCAGGGAGGTCAGAATCCAACAGCATCAGCAGTCCTTTGTCAGCCTCTGAATCAGATTTTTGCTCAGGTCCCTCAATTTCAGCCAGAAAATACCTGAAATCACAGAAAAATACACAAACTTCTAGTAAAGTCCAGAAATGTGAATTTTGCTTAAAAACTAATAAAAATATACTAAAAACTAACTAAATCCTACTAAAAACTTTGTAAAAACAATGCCAGAAAGCGTATAAATTATCCGCTCATTAGTACCCTACCACCTTCCCTTAGTGAGGTCGTGCCATACCGGTCGGGGGTTTAGTGCCCTACCACCTTGCAGACAGAGAGAAAAGAATGTGAGGAAATACGTCGGGGTTTTAGTGCCCTACCACCTTCCTCACATCCGACAAAACAATATCATTATCATGCTCATCCATTCTCAAGTTCGACGTTATAACCTCTTTACACTATTCATAATCATTGCATAAACATATCATATAAGCCATGGTATCATGTACACTCCAAATATTCTCGTTTTCATATTTATTTCATTATTTTTCCAGCTTTACTTCACCCCAAGTTATCTCTATTTCCTAACTTCATCTAATTACTAGGCTTACTACTATGATTTATGACTGAATGCACGAAAATAGAGGTTTAAAAGTTTGAAGTTAGGTTTAGAACTCAAAATCCTAGATTTGCTGAAACAAGGGCCACGCGTACGCGTGGGCGTGAAAAATCCTTACTCGTGTACGCAAGCTTCCTGCCCGCGTACACATGAATCCTGACCCGAAAGGGTTGGTTGCGTTGCGAGCAGGTGGTCGCGTATGCAAATCTTAGGATTGTGAAAATTTTTAACTCAGTCTGAAAAGCTGCAAAATTTTCACTTTCAATCCCAAACTTCCGACGCGCTTAGCTTTTCCGTTTTAAAATATTTTTCTTCCATTCTTCGAATGGTGTAAACTTCACGGATCCAATTTTCATATAAAACAAATTCGAAACCATTTGGGTGTTCGGAAGCCGAGTTATGGCTCGCCGAAATTTGGCCAAAAACCAAAGTCACATAAAACTTCAAAACCTCACATTTCTTAAAAACCCAACTCCAATTTAACTTACCTAACCCATAAATCCTCAACACAACACATCTTCCTCAACACCACAATAACCACCATGTCTTACCATACCTCAAATCAATAATATCATGCATCAATCTCTCAAATACATCAACAAAATCATAAATCACTTATCCTAGACATATTCATTCATGTCATCAAGTCATTAAACATCAATTCATCAATTCACATCCTAATATTATCATCAGTAGCAGTCACCCATTCAAATACACAACTCATATCACAAATTATCACAAGGATACTAAGCATTAAACATTCCTTTACGTTCCAACCTATCCTATGGTCTAGCCTAAGTTTTCACAGAACATTATATATTAAATACGCGAAACCTAAACTATACCTTGGCCAATTTTCACGTATTATCCCAAGCAACCCACTTAGGCAAAATGGCAAGGCTTCAACACCACAATTCAGCTCTAACACCCACAAAGTTCCCAAATCAAGCTTTCAATGGCTCCAAGGACTCCATATCATTTATACATACACACCTAATACATATATACATACATATACCCAAAAACTCAATATCCAACATTCCAAAAAAAAAGGAATAGCTAGGGTTAAGGATTATTGTCGTACCCACGGACCAAATGAACTAAGCCCAATAAATTCCGCAAGTTAAATTGAACCTATAGCATCAAAGCCAACAAATTCTCAACATCTATGCTCAAGGTTTTCAAAAATCAAAAGGGTAGAGCATCTAGACTGAGAATGAGGCTTACTGATGCACCACTATTTCGTGGTACATCTTGTGCTTATTTGAGTGGATTTTATCCACTAATCTCACACTTATTCATTGAATTCGCATGTTTTACATTTTTCTTCCTGATTTTGTGCTATGATTGAAAATATGTTTCTTTGGTCTTAATTTAGCTAATTTTAATCCTCTCTTATTTCCATTCGATGACGTGTTATGTGTGTTAAGTGCTTTCAGGGTTTATAGGGCACGAATGGCTTAGAGGATAGAAAGGAAGCATGAAAAAGTGGAAGGAATACAAGAAGCTGAAGGAACTGCAAAGCTGTCAGCCCTGACCTCTTCGCACTCAAACGGTTATAACTTGGGCTACATAGGTCCAAATGAAGCAGTTCTAGTTGCGTTGGAAAGCTAACGTCCGAGGCTTCGCAACAATATATAATTTGCCATAGTTGACCTGGTGATCTGGGACGTGGATGCGCGCATCTGCGAAATTCCCATCGGCGCGCACGCGCACATGGTGCGTACGCGCGCATGAGCCACGACCTGTACGTATCAGAAATCACCCCCAGTGATTTCTGGGCTATTTTTGACCCAGTTTTCATCCCAGAAAATACATATTAGAGCCTACAGAGTGGGGGAATCCATTCATTCAATCACACAACTTCTCATTCACACAATTTAGGTTTTAGATGTAGGTTCTAGAGAGAGAGGCTCTCTCCTCTCTCTTAGGTTTTAGGATTAGGATTTATCTTCTACTTTTAATTCTTCTAGTACTCTAGTTTATTTATTTTCCCTTGTTGATTATTTGATGTTGCTACTTGGTTTACAAATTCTCATGTTTAATTTGATTTCTCTATTTAATGCAATTTGAGGTATTTCATATTTATAATTTTAATTTAGCTTTTTACATTCTTAGCTTGTGTTGAGTAATTGGAGACACTTGAGTTATCAAACTCCTTGTTGATTGAAAATTGGAATTTTTTGCTGATTGATTTGAATTTTCCTAACTCTAGTCTTTTCTTAGGAATTGACTAGGACCTGAGGAATCAAATTGATTTATCCACTTAACATACCTTCATAGTTAGAGGTTGACCAAGTGGGAACAAAAGCCAATTCTCATCACAATTGATAAGGATAACTAGGATAGGACGTCCAGTTCTTATACCTTGCAAGGGTTTTCATGATAATTAGTTTACTTCCTTGTCATTTACATTCCTTGTTCAAACCTTTCAAAAACCCAAAAAGATACTTTTACATAATCAATTATAATCACACCTCCCTGCAATTCCTTGAGAGACAACCCGATGTTTAAATACTTCGATTTATTTTTATTGGATTTGCTTTAGTGACAAACAAGTTTTTGTACGAAAGGATTCTTTTTGGTTTAGAAACTATACTAGCAACGTGATTATTTTTGTGAATTCTTTACTAGCAAAAATTCGTTCGTCAAAATGGCACCGTTGCTGGGGAATTGCAAACATGTCCTTATTATTGGTTATTGTAAATATTTGTTTTTGCTTATTTATTTGTTTTTTGTTTTTAATTTTTATTAACTACTATGAATTCTCACCCCTCTGGCTTTAAGTTTGGTTCCAATGTTGTTGTAAGGAATGAAAGCTATAATGAGAACAGGCATCAAGGTTGGGAGAATCAAAGATGGGAGGAGCCACCAGGATTTGATCAACCCTATTGGCAACAACTCCCTCAAATGCGCTATCACCAACAACCATTCTATGATGCAAACCAAGACAATAGTTATGGTGGACCCTTTCGTGATAACCAACCTCCACCAAATTACTATGGTCAAGAGCCATTCCAGGGTGCATACTAAGATGATAGATATGGTGGACCCCCTTCTTGGGCGTTAAACGCCCATGCTTAGCGTTTAACGCCAGCTTTGGCAGTCATTCTAGAAGAGAAGTATAAACTATTATATATTTCTGAAAAGTTCTGGAAGTTAGCTTTCTAACGCCATTAAGACCACATCAATTGCTATGTAGCTCAATATATGCTTGTTGGAATGCAAGGAGGTCAGGATTGACAGCATCTTCATCTCTGAACAAGATTCTGCTAAATTTGCCCAAAATTCACCTAAAATCATAGAAACAACACAAAAACTCAAAGTAACATCTAAAAGATGAATTTTGTACTAAAACATACTAAAAATAAATAAAATATAACCAAAAACACTAAGAAAATGCTATAAAAAAGGGTATAAGATGTTCTGTGATAAGGTAGAAAGCGTGACAGTGCTGCCACTCTTCCTGCCAGTTGTTGAAATTTTTTTATTGTTTTCGGACTTGTCATGTTCAGTATAGCGTCACACTTTTCTGAATTTGCTTCAATCCCTCGTGAGGTCAGCATAAATCCGAGGAACTTTCCTCCTTGTACTCCGAAGGCGCATTTCTCCGGGTTCAGCCTCATGTTGTAAGCTTGGATTTGTTCAAAAATTTCTAATAGGTTGTCATAGTGTGAGCTTTGCGCTGAAGTTTTAGCTACCATATCGTCTACATAAATTTTCATTTTCCGTCCTATTTGCTATTTGAACACCTTGTCCATTAGTCTTTGATATGTGGCACTTGCTTTTTTAGACCAAATAGCATTACCTTATAACAAAAGTTGCCATGTTCTGTTATAAAAGCTGTTTTTCTTTGATCTTCTGGGTGCATGAGGATCTGGTTATAACTAGAGTATGCATCCATGAGGTTTAAGCTGTTAAATCCAAAAGCATTATCTACTAATTTGTCAATGCAAGGTAATGGATAAGCATCTTTAGGGTAGGCTTTATTAAAATTTGTAAAGTCGATGCACATGCGCCATTTACCTGAGCTTTTCCTTACCATTACCACATTGGATAACCATGAGGTGAATTGGATTTCTTTGATGAATCCTGGATTGAGTAGCTTCTTGGTCTCCTCGAGAGATGCTTGCTTTTTTTTGTTACAAGGTTTCGCTTCTTCTGAGCTACAGGTCGAACTATTTTATTAATAGCAAGCTTGTGGCAGATGACGTCCAGATCTATCCCGGGCATGTCGACGGGTGTCCAGACAAACAGATCGGTATTGTCCCAGAGCACTGATATTAGCTTTGATCGTTCTTCACCTTTAAGAGCTTCCCTTACATATGTGAACTGATTCTCTTTGTCGGTTAGAGTAATCTTTTGGAGGTTGTCCATAGGCTGAGGTCTTTCATTGAAATCTTCCCTGAGGTCGAGTTTGGATAATGATAGTATTTCCTTTGTGTTGTTGATTGCTTGTACTTGTGACGGTGGCTTTAGCTTTGTCATACTATGTTTGAGGCTCGCATTATAGCATTGCCGAGCTTCATGGTGGTCGGCATGTACCGTTGCTACTTGGTTTCCCTATACCTGAAACTTAACACACAAATATAAAGTAGATACCACTACTCTGAAGGCATTCAAAGCAGGTATTTCGAGAATAATATTATAAAGACTGGGGCAGTCAACTATGAGGTACTGAATATCAATAGTTTTTTATAATGGGCTCTCGCCCATTTTTGTTTTTAACCATATATGGCCCCGTATTGGGACTCTTTCTCTGGAGAACCCAACCAATTCTCTAGATGAAGGTTGCATAGCTTTTTCAGATAGTTTCATTTTTTGAAAAGTTGAATAAAATAATACGTTGGTGCTACTACCTGGGTCTAATAAGACATTTTTTTACCAACAATTCTCCTGCTTGGATAGAAATTACCACTGGATCATCGAGGTTTGGGTTTGATGAAGCGAGATCGGATTGAGTGAAGGTTATCGCCATATGTGTTGTGTCCCTTTTATTCGGAGGTGTTGTTCCCTCGATTGCCAACATCGCTTGCTAACTTCGTTTGCGAGCCATGTTTATTTCACCTCCTCCTATGAATCCTCCAGATATACAGTTTATAACTCCCCTTGGCAGATTGGGGTTAGTCCATTTGCCTTTGTCTTTTTCTTTTAGGGTTTGTTGGCATTCTTCTCGATCTAGGTTGCTCTCCCTGTTCTTCCTTCCATCCACATACTTGTCTAGAACTTGCCAGGTCGAAGGCCACTTTTGAGGGCATGCAAGTGGACCTCTGGGCTTAAATCGAAAATTTTCATGGTTGCCTTGGCAAACCGCGTCATATAATTCTTTAAACTCTCATGCTGCCCCTTCTTGATAGTGCTTAGGTAGTCTGACCCATGCACATATATTCTTGATGCAGCAAAATAATCAATGAAGGATCTCGCTAGTTCCTCGAAAGAAGAGATTGAACCTGTAGGCAACTTAGAAAACCAAAGTAATGTAGCATCATCTAGAAAAGTAGGAAAATCTCAACAAATTATAGGTTCAGATGTACCATTAAAGAACATCATAGATTGAAATTTCTTAATGTGGACATGGGCATCACCGAATTTCTCATATGACTTGAGAGCGGTTGGCAGCACAAAGTTCTTCGGCATTTGAAATTTGACAATGTCCTTAGAAAAAGGGTTCTCTATTGTCAGCTTTTCTTTTGGCGGGGTGATCTTTTGGCGTTCTGCCTCTCGTGATTGCGTATTGCCCAGGTTGGAGCTCTTAGGGTCTCCTTCACCATGTTTTCCGTTTTGGCCTTTGGATGATAGTTCAGCTATCCTTCGAACTTCCGCCTGAAATTTGGCAATCTGATCTAGGAGCTCAACTTGCGTGGGTTGTTGGACCCTGTTATCAGCCATACCTGAGGATTAGTAATCCTGCAAAAAGAGAGTGAAAAGCTCAAAGAGAGTTAAATTCAATGGGGTTCTATATCAGGCCCCACGGTGGGAGCCAAATGTTCCGTTCTGTATGAAACTGCCGAGTTATAGCGATTCCTTCCGAGCAATGCGTTGCTTGATCAAATGAGCTATACGTCGGCTTGGCTTGAACACCGCGGCAAAAATACTTACAAAAGATACTCTGACACTCAAGTAAAAAAAAGTGCTTAAATGAGATATTATTAAGTTATAAATAAGCTTTGTGGAACCTATCTTTGCTGAGGTTATGTCTTTGTTTATATAGACGATTTGTATACTGATTCTTTGAGTTTGTTCAAGATTTTAGGTAGGGGTACTGGTGCCGTTTCCTTTGGTAACTACTTGTTGATAATCTTTGACTAATAGTATCTCAGAACCGACTTTACTGTTATTGCGGTTGAGTTATTCGGTTTGTTATTATTTGATTTGTTAGCCGAAGTATAGGGGATGGATCAAGATTTAAGGTCATGATAATAAGATTTTTTTTGTTAAGTACTGTTTTCATCCCTAAGGTCTGGGGTGAAAATCAAATTCATCTCCAACCTTTTTTTGTTATTAAAATCATCCCTAACGTTACAAAACGTTATAAAATCGTTCTTTTGTCCATAAATAAAATTTTTTGGACAATTTTGCCCTTAAACAAAAATAAAAAATATTAAAAAATAAACCACCCACCCCACCCTATCCCTTACCCCCCACGGCCCCACCTCTCCCACCTAAAATAGAAAAACAAAAAAAGAAACCAAAAGACACAAAACAAAAGAAAAGAGAAACAGTGAGGAAGAAGAAAGAAAAGGAAAGAAAGAAGAAGGAAACAAATCTCATCCGGCAAATGAATCTTTGGAATCAGAAACTCATCCGGCAAGAACCCATCTTGCAGCATGTCATAGAACAGCCCCACAATTTCCTCCCAATCACACTCTCTCAAGCACGTACCAATCATAATAGACCAAGTGAACAAGTTTCTCTCACGCATTTCATCGAACACCTTATGTGCCTCCTCCAAAAACCCACATTTCGCATACCTGTTCACCAACTTGGTCTCCACAAAAGGGTCCAAATTTGTCACAATTTCTATCCTAGCATGCAATTCCCTACCTACCCATATGCAATCCCTGTCAATGTAGGACGGTAGAATTTTAACGTACGTGATCAGTCTCACCTTGGAACCTTACCGAGCCAGTGAGTCAAGAATTGCTACAGCATCAGTTAAGGGACCATTGATGCATAGCTGGTTCAATTGGGGTTCAATTGATTTTGGGTGTGAGTTTTTTGTGACAAAAACAAGGTTGGAACTTGCATGGAACCTTGTTTTTCTGTGAAACTCGAACTAGGTGGCACTGTAATGATACGAAGGGAGTGAAAGTGGAGGATTTGGTCTATTGGGTATGATAATAAGATTCCTCTCCATTAATCCTCACTTCTTTGTTTTTTCCTTTTCTTTTTTTACGAATTCTGTTATGTAGTTGGGTTTTGCATAAGTGTGGGAAAGATGAGGAATGTGTGTTTGGTTATTGTGAATGAGGAATTCTGTTATGTAGTTGGGTTTTGCATAGTTGGGTTATTATAAATGAGAAAGGAAGAGAAGAGGAATCTGTGTTTGGTTACCTTTTTCTTAATTTTTGTTTAAGGGTAAAATTGTCCAAAAAAATTTATTTATGGACAAAAGGACGGTTTTATGACGTTTTGTAACGTTGGAGATAATTTTAATAACAAAAAAGGTCGAGGACGAATTTTATTTTCACCCCAGACCTTAGGGACGAAAACAGTACTTAACCCTTTTTTTTATTAGATTTAAGGTGTTGATAAGAAGAAAGGAGATTTAAAGGAATTTTTTTGCTTAAATTAAATAAATATAAAATTTAAGGAGATTTAAGGAGATTTTTTTTGCATATCTCAAGTACTGAGTCTATATTTTGTTTGTGCATGTATCTCAGGTACTGAGATCTCATTTAACTCTTCTGCCATAAATTAAGATCTTAGTACTCAAGATGTGTTCAATTTTTAAAATCCCTCTTAGTATCCGAGATATGGCCAATTATATATTTATGTATATGTATTTTCATAAATTTTATATTTATTTAATTTAAATAAAAAAATTCAAATTTCAAAGTATCTCTAATACTTAATTTTATTTCAATTTTATTTTAAATCTCACAAAATATCACGTAGGTATCTAAGTATTTGTGACATGATATATCATAAAATTTAATTTGAGACTTAATGTAAGATTTATTATTCTAATGCTTGATCTCAACTTAATTTAAATTTTATATCACTTTTAATTAATTATTTTATTTAATAGATTATACAATTAACAACATTTAATTAATTTTTTTTAAAATGATATGGTCTGTTTTTATTTGATACTGATATCATTTTAGATATTATATTCAATATAAATTTTAATTTTAAATCAATTTAGTTACTATAATTATAACCCAAAAAGTATTCTATTAAAATTGTTTTAAATGAGATATGAGACATGTTAAATATCATCTTAAATGCAATTTATTTTAGAAATTAGGTAATAACGGTTATAAGAACATTTGTTAAGAATACTAATATAGTAAATTTGTATTGAAAAATTAAATATTTGGAGTTTTAATGTATTTATTATATATTTAATGAGAAATTAAATATTTTCAACTAAAATATATGTTGAGTTTAAATAATTATAAATTGTATATTAAAAAAATTCTTACATCAAAATTAAAGTTGATTTTCAAAATTTTTATGCATTCAGATGTAAAATCGAAACTTCCATCTTTTACTCTTTTTTTAAACTAATATAGTATCATTCACATATTGATATTTCCGAGTCTTAATATTTTATTATCATTATGTTGTAAGTTTGCTAAGTACGAGGTTTTCAAATTATATATGTGCAAGAAGATAGGTAACTTTCATGTAAGAATCTGAAATTTTTTTAAAATGGGAAAACAAAAGTATTCCTAATAATTTATTTCTTTTTTCAAAAATAAGCTCTAAATATTAAATAAAGAAATACTGATTTTTTTAAGATTCTAAAACGTTACAAATATTGATATATATATATATATATATATATATATATATATATATATATATATATATATATATTTCACTTTGTAATATTTTATTAATTATTTCCAGTCAAATAATAAAAACCAATAAAAACTAAATATCCCAGATTTCAATTAAAAAAGATATCGAGTTGTATGTCAAGATATCAAAAGAATTAGTTCCGCAATTGCCAAATATTTTGAAAAAATATAAGCAATTTAAATTAGTTAAGTGATTAGTGCATATTTAATCAAATCAGCAATAAATATTATTATTTTAAATTATTATTTTTTCGGTAATAATTTATATTTATATTTATCAAAATTTATATATATTAATTAATATAATTTATATATATATTTATCAAAATGTATATATATAAATTAATAAAATTTATTTATTAAAAATAATTTAATATTTATACCGACTAAATATTAACTAAAATTATTAAAAATGGTTGGTTAGAAAGAGTTTTTGTAATTAAATATTAAGGATTTCAATCTGGCCTTTAGGTATACAATCCAATGAAACCATTTTGAAAAGTAAAATAAAAAATAAAAAATAAGAATTTGAGCTTTGTAAGAATCAAATATCATTCATTCATTACTGGTACTCACACCTTAATACACTTTAAAAACTCTCACATGGGGCAACTAAGTTCCAGCCCCCCCTCTCTCTATCTCTGTGTGCTGTTTCTTTATTAATTCTCTCCACAAAGCTGGAGAGACACTTTATCCAAGGAGAAAAAAAAATAAGAAGCAGCAATTTCTTGTGCATGCAGAATATTTTTTATTAAAAACAAAATTAATTTTTTTTTTTAATTTTTGAATTTTTGTAATGAGCATGAACGAACCCCACCACTTGCTGTATTGATTGGCAATTGTTTAAGGCAAATGGAAAAACAAACAAACAATGAAAGCCATAATTTCTTTTTGGGAGTGGGAGGGTGTATGAGGCAGAGTTTTGAGTAATCATGCCTAACTTTTCCTTCTTCACTAGTTGTAATCAATTCTGGCCTAAACCAAACCAAACCCACCTTCAAAATCATCCAATAAACATTCCCAAAACATCAAAATCAAATCTTGAAAGGCTCCTCCTCCTACTCATGAATCTTCTCTTCTTTGTTGTTTTCCTCTTCTTCACTTATGGATTTTCTTCTGAGCCTGGTGTTGGTATTGGCTACCAACTAATGGTAGCAGTTCCTGTGATTTATGACAGTGATTTCAAAGGGAGAGGTTTTCTTGTGGAGACTAATCACACAACAACAAAATCAAACTTCAGAGTTGCATTGAGCATTGATCCATTTAATGGTAGATACACATGCTCATTGCAGGTTTTCCTTGGTGATGTTAAGGTTTGGGATTCTGGACACTACTCAAGGTTCTTTACCACTGAGAAATGCTTGCTGGAGATAACTATGGATGGTGATTTGATGCTCAAAGGTCCAAAAGAACATGTTGGGTGGAAGACTGGTACTTCTGGACAAGGTGTGAAGGTAATCTCTATCATCATAGTACAACACCAATCAATTCTGTTATTCTTATTCATGGTTTTAGATTGTGGTCGCAGCTACAATCATCAGCATTGCAGCTGTTTCAATAAGTTTTCCTACAATTTAGAAATCTGCGACCGCCATTTAAAACTATGATTATTATCAACATATTACATAGAATCTAGAATTCTTGCTTTGATTCACTTTGAAAGTGTAGTTATGAAAGTGGAACTATATCACAAATTTGAACATAAACCATTGATGTTACATTTACTATGTTACATTTGTCAATTTTACTATGCAGAGATAAAATATGATCAATTAAGCTGCAATGCATAGAGCCTAATGCTTGAACTGCTCCTTTGCTTCAATTTGAAAGAGTATGTGTGGAAGTAATAGTATATCACAAATTCAGAACACAAACATGACGTTGTAACTTCACTATGTGCTTAACTATGGCTATATTTCATGATTCTAATACATGATTTTAACTCAATTTTGAAGCAGAGGTTGGAGATACAGAAAACGGGTAATCTAGTGCTTGTGGATGCAATGAACAATATCAAATGGCAGAGTTTCAATTTTCCAACTGATGTTATGCTTGAAGGCCAGGTACTTGATGTCGCGACTCGCTTGACATCTTTCCAAAGCAACTCAAGCCTGTTCTACTCTTTCGAAATTGAGGAAAACAGGGTTGCCCTGTACTTAAATTCCGGTAATTTGAGGTATTCTTATTGGCATTTTCAGCCTTCCATGAACAGAAGTATTTCATATGTTAAGCTGATCTCAACAGGGTTGGCATTGTTCAATGTCAAATACAAGAAAATTGCAGAAATCCAATCGAATCGTATTCATCCGTTAAGTTTCTTAGCACTCAAGAATGATACAGGAAACTTCGGCCTATATTACTATTCGCCGGAGAAAGCGAATTTTCAGGCCTCTTTTCAAGCACTCAACAGCACATGTGATCTTCCTATAGCTTGCAGGCCTTATGGAATTTGCACATTCTCCAATTCCTGCTCATGTATTCAGATTCTCTCGAAGGACGACAACGAAATCAGTTCGGACTGCAGCAGTGCTGTTTCTGGCAGCTTTTGCGACGGGAAACAAGCCGAAATCATAGAGCTAGACAATGTGAGTAGTGTGCTAAAGGGTGTTCCTAAAATGGTCAAAATAAGCAAAGAAGAATGTGGAAATTTGTGCTTAGAGGATTGTAAATGTGCTTCAGCCTTGTATTTTAGGAATGCAAGCACAAATGTGGAAGAATGCTATATTTACAGATTAGTCCTTGGACTAAAACAGGTAGATAAAGGGACAGGGTTTAGTTATATGGTTAAGGTTCCAAAGGGAAGTGGTAGAAATCATGAGAAGCATAATAATAATAATAATGTGAAAAGATGGGTTTTGATTTTGGTAGGAGTGGTTGATGGAGTTATTATTTTGGTTATTGTTGGAGGGTTTGGATACTGGTTGGTCAAAAGGAGAACTCATACCTTTCATTCTCAGGCCACTGCTTCATGAATCATGAGCTGTTCATCAATGTCACAGGTTCAATTTATGGTTTTCCATTTGGTTTTGGTCCTTGCTGGGTCAGTTTGTATGAAGCTTCACAAGGATCAAAACCAAAATCACGAATTTTTCGGGATTAAAAGTTTGTTCAACAAAGAAGATAGATAAATAATTTATTTAAACATGTAAAGAATTTTGGTTGATTTGGATAGAATGACATTCATAGATCACCCCATGTAATTGAAAATTTTTGGTGAAGTCTGAACACAAGTTGCTGGATATCACCAACTAGCACATAGTTTTTTTTTTAATAAAAAAAGAAATGCTAACCGTTTTCTTTTCAATTTTCTTCAAAGTATACCTGTTTGAGCACTTCTTGATGGTCAATTTTCTATTATGAATTATTTTACTAGTTAATTATCTTGTGATTAATAAACCTGATAGTTGTAATTTATTATTGATATGAATGGCGTAATTTTGTTAGGTTCGGACATGCCAAAAATTGGTAGTTGAACACTAGACCTAAGTCTTATGCAAATTAACCAAGTTAGGTTAGTTTAGTGGTTAACTTACTAATTCGTTTAGACAAGTTTTTGTGGTTCAAATTCCACCTTGTGTATGTAGCAATCCTGGATAACGGCAAATCTTTAAATGGAGCTCTAATTCACGATGAATTAATATTAAGTCTGCCGAATTAAAGAATACTGTGGAAAAAAAATCCTATGCAAGCAAAACATGCTAATTTAGTCAGTAACCACTAAAATGGGAATCCATAATGCATTTTGCTGCCAATTTATGTCTATCATTAATATGGTATCTAAAAATGGTAAAAGCTTGGTAATTTGGATAGAGGAATTTTATGTATTTTGAATTTAGTAAAGACGGTAAATGTCTTTAGTTCTAGTTTCAAAGAAATCATTTTATTTGTTTATTAATATACATAATAAAGGATTTTAGGAACACAATTTTCAAATTTTTCTGCGTGTGAAATTTTTATATTTGACACCATTTTAATACTAGTATTTAATTTTTTTAATAACCAATATATATTCTCTTTATTTTATTAATTAAAAAACAATTTAAATATATAATTAATAATAACTATATTTTTATGCTAATATCAAAAATCTTTAATGTATAAATAGTATTATTAAAAAAGTTATATACAAAATTTCTCTTCAATCTTTTTTTTTTTAAGTTAGAAGTGAGACTCAAATTTGCGATCTCTATGTGAGTATGGAAAGACTATGTCATTTGAGCGATAGCTCATTGACTAATAAATTTTTTTTTTAAAATTAGGAGTGAGATTCGAATATATAAAATAGATATAGTAAATTATGTATACTTATATACGTTATAATGGTGGACCAGGAGGCTTAACTATCATGCTAAAAATGATGATTTTACAGGATAACTATTAGTCATACATAAAATAAATAATTAATCATACAAAATAAGCATACTGTGATTATTTTCCCTCTTGCTTACCCATGATGCCTTAGAGGTAAAATTTCCATGTTTAGCAACCCTTATTCTATGTTTCTATGTTATGAGTTTCAGAATCAAGCTAATTAAATAATGGAGTAGAAAGCTACAAGTCAATGAGCATCCACAGTTCGTACAATTTCAATTATTTTTGACAGTTTAACTAAACTCTTTGAAATACAATACTCAATAAGAATAATTAATTCTACTTCTTATTATTCAAGATTTGTTAGGATGACCTATTTTTTAAATAAATTTTTACAACTTTATTTCTTATAAATGAGTGTGAGCCCACCAAAATAATTATCTTAAAGTAGGTTTGAATTGTGAGTCAAGAAAATATTTTATTTTTCACTAGGAAGGTACTCGATCAATTACTAATATGCTTCAAGCAAAGATATAAATATAGGACGCTAAAACATGCCCCCTCTTTTTTATGCAGTTCATTTATGAGTGAGTTAATATTTTTATTTCTCGTACTATTATTGCATGCATCCGCTAAGATCATTACAATTCTTACTCTATAGTAGTGGAAATTCAGGTGTAGTCGACTTCACTTGAAGTTGATATTTGAGAGCTGTTAGATAATTTGACTGATTTGACTAAATTTTCATCTAATAGCTTTTAGATATCAACTTCAGGTGAAGTCGATTTCCCCGTAAAAAAAATCTTTAGAATAAATGGAGGAAAGAAGTGTTAGTCTACTATTGTAATGTACATCTACTGTAATCAAATGTGTTTATTGCACACCCACCAATTAATTTTCCTTAAATAACCATGCTTCATTGAGATATTTAGGGAAAATCATATTTACTAGCTAGGACTTTTTTAACCAATTTGAAGAATATGAATTCCTTTTGAGCGTAATTCTTATTTCCCTCTACATTAGCTATTTTTTATTATTTGCTCTTGTCTTCCTTTTTTTAAAGAGACGAATATCTTTTATATTTGTACTGGTAAGAAATAAGTAAATAAATAGACATATGTTTCATTTGTTTTGATGTATTAAAAAATGTATGACGGTAGCAAGATGATGAAAATGGATCTAATCATTAAATGGGTGGAATTAGACGAGATGGCAAAAAAAAAAATTGACAAAAATGTGGTATTTGCGGATATTTGTTTTTTTGCAAAGACAATTAAATGAGGATGGAAATGAAACAGGAACAAAGAATATCCTTTTATACGGGATGAGTCAGAACAGTGACGGATCCAGAAAATTTTGTGAGTGGGGCAAAATATACATAATATGATAATAATTTTTATAATTATACTTTGTTATTATAAAATATAATTAGTCTTTAATCTAATCAATAAATTAAAATATTAAAATAATAATTAAATAATAATATATAAAAAGATTAAATAATCTTTTCATTGTCAATACAATCAAATGTCTTTCTTTTTATATATGTCGTTAAATAATCATTTAAAAATTTATCTCTCATACGATTATGAAATCGATTCTTTATAATATTCATATTTAAAAAAAAATTTTCAACTGATGTTATCCAAAAAAAATTAAAGTTAACTTAAAAAAATATTAATGAATAAACAGTATTATCTTGATTTCTTATATATTATTATTATTATTATTATTATTGTTATTATTATTATTATTTAACCATTTTTATTTAATAGTTAATATAAGATTAATATTTTTATTAGTCATTTTTAATTTAATATTAAAATTAGTTTAATAAGATAATTTACTTAATTTGAAATAAATTTAACAGAATAATTTTATATATTTATAATCAAATATAATAAAATATTAGACTGAATTCTATTGACTATCAAATATTTAGATTAAATGGATATATCATTTATTAAATATTAAAAGATTTTTTTGTCACTTTTAATAAATATAATATTTATTAGTTATTTTTATCACAATTTTCAAATTATTTAACGATTATTTTGTCTGCGTCTAAATCTTTTAGATATCAAATTAGTAGTTACCTCTATTTTAAAAAATAATCAAATATATATAATATATATACACAGCATAATAGTACTATTTACTGAGTATACAAACATATTTTTCAAATTTTAAATTTATTTATTAGTCACAATTATAAAATAACAAATCTATAATTATTTTATTCTTTTTTCTTTAAATGTTATTGTAACAAATTCATTTAAATTTTGAATTGTTATTTATTTTTTTATCATTGATGTTAATGAGTGAAATTCACTTATAGTGGGGTCAAATTTAATTATATAAGGGGGGAAAATAATTTTTTTACTATGTATTAATTAACAAATTTTTAAATTCCACTGGAGCACTTGTCCCCACTCCCTTCAACATAAATCCGTCTCTGAATCAGAAAACGGGTAGCAATCATACAGATAATCACTGTCATTCTTAAATTAGAGATTTAAAAATTTAAAACTTCAACTAAAATTTAACTAAGATTGAATTGAATATAGTAAAATAATACATTTATATATAAAATATATATTTTAAAAAGAAAGAATTTTTGCATTTTATTAATTTAAATTAATTAACAACTAAAAAATCATAGTGATTTAAGCAATTAACTGATTTTTTTATCTCTGTGTTGGTTTTTTACCGATTTATTATTACTAATTAAATTTTTAATCTTAAGTCTTAACTAAACTACTGGTGTAATACTCGATCTCTGATTAAACCTGATTAAATAATAGAGAGGGAAAAAAAAGCATTGAATGTAATAAATAATTAATGGATATTACCTTCACACAGGGTTTATAAATGACAAAAGAAAAAGTATACGTTGTTAAGATTGGTGTCTGTCAACTATTATCAACAACAATTAAAAATAATTTAATATAATTTTATAACTCAATTAGAAATTAAAGTAGGGTCCATGAAATTAGTATTGTGAAAGATTGTGAAACTTATAATCATGCATGAGGCGACTACAACGTTAAAAGAGAAGCTAGCGTTGCAACTCATCACGCAACCTTAATCCTAGTTTTCATTGCCGGCTGTCTCTCTTTCGTGGAACATTTTTAGTCACCAGGACGCCGCCGTAATCAGTCAATGGTGACTGCCTCTTTTTCCGGATCTCATTTGGTTGCACCAACAGTTCCATGGAAGAGAACTGCGACGGGAGTGTATGAAGGTGTCCTACAATCCTCTTCTCTTCAACCATTTTCGATAATCTCTCCGTCTTAAATTTGTTCACGTCAATAAGAATTTGCAATCGTTGTTCGATTTGTGACACAGGCCTTTGTTCCCGTGAGAGATAAAGTTCTCATACGTTGAACCATAGCCTTCCAAAAAAGGGGATGTCGTTGTCGTTGTTGCACATCGAGCCATAGCGTTCTTTCTCCGTTGAGCCATAACCTTCCACCTCCATAGGATTAATGTGAACTGCCCGTATAGACCACCGGCAACATGAACAACCACTCTCATTAACAAATAGTGTTTAAAATCCCTAGGAAAAAGGTGTATGTGTCTCTGTTGAAGGCGAGTGTATCGCATTACGTCCATAGATCCATCAATTTGTGAAGAAGCATCGTACGTCATTGCATATGGCGTGAGTGATCATTCTAATGCCACCGACATTGATGTTCTGTCTCTGAGTGAAGATGATACACCACTTGTGGACAAGGTAATTTGTGTGTTAGTAGTGTATTTGGTTATATCTATCTGCAACTTTTTTTTATGTCTTTATTGTTGAGTTATTAATAGTGATACACTTTGTTGTAAGAATTGTGATTTCGTTTGTTTAATTAGAATTAGTGTGAATATTCTTTCTTTCAATTATGCTAGAATGATGCTACATTTTCTACATGTGATGTGTTTTATTATTCTTTTGTTCACCATGTTCAAATGATGTTTGCATCTATGATTAAATTTTTTTTCAATTTTTTTTATGGTTATGATCATGGATAGTGATGTTTTCTATCAGTTTAAGTTTGGTGGTTTATTAGTAGGTATTATCAAAAGATAAGTGGTTGTTGGAAGTGTTTTAATCAGTGTCGAATGGTTGATGTTTATCTTGTTTGGTGATGTTCTTGGTTATGGATTCCAGGGGGAAAGAATATGTAGACGTCATTCAATTAGGAAATGATGCTACGGCAATCAATAATGAGGTGTGAAACATATTTTATTCTTGTCACGAAATCAGGGAGATATTGAAAATTAATTAGTTTAGTATTTTTGTGTTGAATGTACCTTTTCTGAATGGATTTGTAGTTGTCAGATCACACTGAAATTTCAATGAAGGAAATCCCGTATGTAGGATTGAGATTTGATTCGTTGCAGCGGGCACAAGAGTTCTATTCTAATTATGCAAAGAAAGTTGGGTTTGTGACTAGGATTAGAAATACTAACTTTGACAAGGCCAAGAAGGAATCAAAGGTACCTATTAACCAATCGATACACTACAGCCGTGAAGGTTATCGTTTGATACAACGTACAGCAGAAACAAGTATGTTTGTGTGTCTCCCACCATTGAAAGGGTAAATATTTTTTGCGCACTGTTGTGATTTATTAATTTTGAATGTATTTATTGCAGGCATGGACTTCCGTTTGCATCTTTCGTTGGGGTAAACCATCACGACAAGTCCACTCTGGTCGGATGTGCTTTGTTGGGAAATGAGGAAATACATAGCTTTGAGTGGGTCTTTAAACAATGGTTGAAGTGCATGGGAACTCCCCCACAGGCCATCATCACGGACCAGTGCAAATCCATGTTCGGCACTATTCGAAATGTCTTTTTGGATACTCGCCACCGATGGTACGTATGGCACATAATGAAGAAGATACCGCATAAGCTCGGAGGATATGTTTAGTACAGAGAAATAGATGCTAAAATGAATGGCACTATTTGGAATGCCCGTTCTGTGGAATGTTTCGAGAAGGATTGGTGCGCATTCATTGCTGAGTTTAACTTAGAGAAAAATAGATGGTTATTAGGTTCGTTCTGTATCGTGCTCTTATGTTCCTTTTGGATAGTAGGTTTGTTATGCGGGTTCTGTTTTAACTGTACTCAAATTTAGTCCCCGTTGTCATTGGATGATTTGTAACCTATTTGTATACTTTTATGGGATATCTCTGTCTGAAAGGTCGATGACTACTTGGTGCACTAAGTCTTTATTTGTGTGTTATGATGTAGTTAGTTGTTCATGATGGTGATTATTGCTTTGTTTTCTTTTGGTTTTGTAGACATTTATGACGATTGTCAAATGTGGGTTCCAATATATTTTCAAGGTGAATTTTGGGCTGGTATGAGAAGTACCCAACAGGGTGAGAGCATGCACACCTTTTTTTGTGGTTACTTGCATTGCAAAAGTGGATTGGTTCAGTTCGTGCATGAGTATGATAACGTGCTTGGGAACAAAGAGCAAAAGGAACTAGAGGTAGGGGTGTTCGCGGTGCGGTTTGGTTCGGTTTTAAGGAAAAAAATTCATCCGATCCGAACGCTTAATTTATGTGCGGTGCGGTTTGGATTGGATGAACTTATTTTGGAAATCCGATCCGATCCGATTACAAGCGGTTTGGATCGGTTTGGATTTGCAGTTTTTTAAATATAAAAATTAAATACATATAACAAGTCTCAACATCAAATTTTAAATAACCAACAATGACATAACAAGTCTTAACAATATCTTAAAAAGCTAACGATAACATAACAATAGAAATAAAATTATAGGTTAGTTAAAATAAATAAATAAATAATATTTTGAACATAAAATATTTATTAAATAATAATAATACATGAATAATAGAAAAATGTATAACAAATTGAACATGTTATAAGTATAATTGTAAATATAATAATAAAATAATAATATTATAGCACATTGTGCGGTTTGAATTGGATTGGATCGGTTATGAAAAATAGATCCGAAATCCGATCCAATCCAGCGGTTTGCAAAAAATAGAATCCAATCAAATCTGAATTAGTGCGGTTTTAATCGATTTTTGGTTTGGATTGCAGATGAGCGGTTTAATTTGGATCAATTTGGATTTGGACACCCCTAAGTGGAGGACGATGCTGCTAACTCTAAAGGAGTTGTCCCATGTTCATCGAGCTCTACAATTGAAAGACAATTTCAGCGTGAGTACACAACCTCTAAGTTTAGGAAAGTACAACAGGAATTTAGGAAAAGAGGAGATTGTTTAGTCCGTGGTGTGACTCAAGAGGGTGATTTGTATTATATGATCGTGAACGAGCAATGCCTATTATATAGGGAGCCTAGGTCCTGGACGAACAGTGTCGAGTTTGACCTAACGACACACAAGGTTCAGTGCGAATGCAACATGTTTGAATCAAGAGGTATTCTTTGTTGCCAGTTGCCACTGTCTTGCTGTGTTCTTTTATTACAGAGTAGACAGAATACCATCTTGCTATGTTATCCCTCGATGGAGCAAGAATGTACAGTGAAAACACATTTTCATCAAGAGCAGCAACGACGAGAAGCAATCAGACGAAAGCCACAACTTATTTAGAGGACTGTGTTCACATTTCTATAATGTTGCCCAAGATTTCGTGACATGCAAAGAAGAAGTGGCTATGTTACATTCGGGTCTTGATAAGTTAAGGGCAAAGCTGGTTGATTATCGTGCGAACTTAGGATCCAGACGTGTTCCAACTACACAAAATAGCACGGTGAAACAACGGGACCCTACTCTTGGTGCATCTGACATTCGAGGTCCTTCAAAGGTTTCAACAAAAGGTCGGCCGAGATTGAAGAGGCTTGGATCTGAACTCGACACCTCCATCAAGAAATCTATACGAAGAAAGAAGAAGAATCTACCACCGGTATGTGTTTATCATTTCGTTGGTTTTGAACCACTTGTTAACATGACTAGATAGATAAAGTTGAAATTGTTATTCACTTTATGTTTATGCGTGTTTTTTCTTTTTAGGAAAATGATGAAGCAATAAATCCAGATATAGTGGGTGGTTCTGCTGGGAGAGCGAATGAATCATAGGAACATGGCGGGTTCTTGTCTTTGTTAAACTCATTTCGGTATACTTAAAAAACTTTTGATTATAGATTTGTATGGAGATATCTCTTTCTTTATTAGTAACTTTTTTTCACTTATCTTTGACAAAGTATTCAGTTTTTTAAGTAATAAACATTTTTAAGTCGAGAATATATCATTACTTATTGAGTTTATGTATCCACTAATATTATCATACCCTTACAAGTTTGTTAAATTTGAATTTGCTTCACAAAATAGATATGAATGTTATGTGTTATTGATGTGAAGGTAACATGGCAATGAATTTATTTAATTTAAGCTGCACTTCATTTTGTAATGCTTACCAACCTAAAAAGATGTCAGTTAGGCCTCTTAATCAATGAATCAAGTCTTCGTTGAAACATTCCATTTAACATAACCTAAAAAACTAACTCAACGCATAAGACACATCCAAATTAGACAACTCCGAGAAATTAGACGCGACCCCCGAAAGACACATCCGGGATTACATGAAAACATGAAAGACACATTCTCATAAGACACCTATAGTAGAAGACACATCTATATAAAGACACCTACTAAAAAATCACAGCTAAAAGACACTTCCAGAAGAAGACACATCCATCTATAGACACTTCCTAAAAAGTCACTGCTAAAAGACACTTCTAGAAGAACACACATCCATCTATAGACACCTACAAAAAGTCATAGCAAAAGACACCTCTCCCAAAAGACACTTCCAGTAGAGGACACATCTATTTGTAGACACCTCCAAAAAAGTCACAACAGGAAGACACTTCTCTTGGAAGACACATCCTAAGTTAAACAACAGCCCAAAACGACACATTGGCAAAAGACACTTCTCCCAGAAGACAAATCTATGAAAAGACACCTACCAATAATACACGACTAAGATAGACATATAATGCAGAAGTTACATGCATATGAAGACACTTCCACCAGAACATAGTTCCGTTTTCAGTCAGCTGTGAACAATATATGACTAACAATGCATGACTAATATAAGTAGAGATATCCAGAGACAACATCTAGGAACCCTAACAGGTTTATTTATTATCTACAGTACATGCATTATCATTGGATTAACCAACAAAGTTCGTCAAGGTCTAAAGTGCAACTACCTGTAAACAGTATAATAATCCAAAAGAAATAGTCACTTTGTGTAAGACAAGTAAAATGTTTATTCCCAACAAAATATAGCATAGGATGTGAGGATATTCCGCCCAATGTAAACAAGGATGTAATCTAGAGCCTTTTTCTTTCCATGTTTAGCTCCTTCTGGTGGTCTTTTTCTTCGGCTTTCCTCCAGCTCGCTGAAAAATGCTCTTTATATCAGGTGCTGTGAATGGTTTCCTAACCTCCATAATTTTGTTCTTTGGTTTTTTGCGACGCACAGGAGGTCGAGCACAACTATCAAGGGCATTCAAGGCATCTCCAACGGCTGTATTTTTGTGACATAAGATGATGTCCAGCATTATTTCCAACTTATATAACTTGATGATGTCCTGCATTTAGAAATCAATGTTAAAGAACCGCTTGTAGGTATAGACATTGACCTGTGTTTAAAAAATATTTTAATAAGGTATATAATTTTGGAAGCTCACGTAATACCAGTCATTTAATTTCCCGCCTTCGGTCCAGTACTCCATGAATTTTATTGCATACACATCACAGTCAAAACTAAGTGAATGAAAAAAATATATTGTATTAGGAGAACTAGTATGCATCTCAATGTTAAAAAAATAATTAATACATTGCAAGATTTTGAGGGAAGACTCACCCATTTAGTTGTATTGGAACAATGACATATGTACAAGGCAACCCTTTTTGAGTGGGCTATAAGTCAAGATAGCCACCTGTGCCATGTCTTCAATGAGTCTCGCCTAAAACACAAACAACTAAACTTAAACGGAATACAACAATAAGGATTAAATAGAGCTTTAGAGTGATTAGCTGTTGTGGTACCGCATATGCATCTAGCCTGCTCCGTGTTGTGTTGGGTGGTTTAGTGTGTATGCTATCCAGTACGAACAGCCTTTTTCCGGAAACATCGAATGCATACACCCACCAGTGACGGGTGATACATATAGGAAAAAACCACTGCACAACCAACAATTGTAACTAGTTATATTATGCGCATGTATAAAGAAAAACACATATACATTGTTCTGGTGCTATGATGATAGTAACTTATTATACTACAAATAGACTTACCCATTTTCTGTTTGAAGCTGCTTCCTTGTCAAAATACCTTATATCGGCACCAAAGTGTTGACCTAATCCGACATACGCTGGATTCGGCCCATCTTGAAAGTTTAGTAGATTCTTTGGAATAAATACCATTTCCTGTACAATTATGAATTATCAAAAGTTCATAAGTTGTACTGTACATAAATTATTTATATGGACGTTTTCTTACCAGAATCCCCAGACACTCGCAATAAAAGTCACGCGTGAATCTTTTTAGCCCTGAATCATTGAATGCGCAACACATCCAGTGTATGACCTACATAACCAGCTTGTAAATCATAAATGTTGACAACACATAAGCAACAAACAAAGTGGAGTAACATGATTTTCAGTTACATATATTGCTATTGGCCAAGCACGTGGTCTCAGTGTGCACAAGTCCTCCCTTGATAACACTAGGTGTGGTCTACCTATCAAATGTTAGAGGTAGCTTTGAAGCATCACAAAGTATTTGAGTTGCTTGCTTTGAAAGATAATACCTATGTAGGAGAGATGAATGGAGGAAAAGGGAGAGGTGTTCCTAGTTGTAATGAACCTATACACTTTAAAATGACTTTAGTATTAATTTTACTTTTTAAAAAATTATGGTTTGAAAGTTGAATTTTTAGAAGTGGATTTTTTGTTAAAATATCTGGTTTGAAAATTAGATTTTTAAAAACTAGTTTTAAAATTGGATTTTTGGTTGAAGAAAGTGTTTTAAAACTGGATTTTTGGTTAAAAAATCTAGTTTTAAAACTGGATTTTATAAAAAAAACAGATTTTAGATTTGGATATTAAAAAAACGGGATTTGAAACCGATTTGTAAGTAAAATCGGATTTAAAACCGGTTTATAAATAAAATCAAATTTAAATTCTAAAACTGGTTTAGAACCAATTTTTATTTTTTTCAAACCGGTTTAGAACCGGTTTCGCTCTTCAATCCAATTCTGGTTTGGTTTCATGAACCATAAAACTGGTTCTGAAGTGGATCCAGTTTGGATTTATAAAAATCCAAACCATGCCCACCCCTAATCTACCCTCATATGACACCAATGTTTGCTGGCTATCAAGAGAAACTTCCACAACCCATTCTCTGATTCGTTGTTCATCCCGCTCAGTGAGTTTCCGTCCCCGAGGTAGCGTTTGTTTTCAGAGGCAGGACACAGAGACATGGACAATACATGTTTAAAAAGTGTTTGAAAGCAAAGACATAGACACAGAACCCATTGTCTCCGAGACAGTTTTTTATACTTTTGTGTCCACTCTTTTACAAAGGACAATGATGGACACAAGATTTGGAAGAGTAGACATGGACTTTTTATAAATTTTGTTTTCCTTTTTGTCCATAGATATTTTTTATTATTCCACTATTACCTTCTTATTTTTTCTATAGTGTTGTTCTCAGAGAGAGATACTTTCTTCTTCCTACTCTTTCTCTATCTCTTTCTTTCTTTTTCAGGTACTCTCTTCTTTTTGTAGAATTTTTTATTGGGGTGGATAATTCTTTCCTTCTTATCGTTTTTACTTCAATACCATTTTAACTTTGTATTATATTATTTGATTTGTAATAAAAATGATAATAAAAATAATTAGTATTAAAATTTTTGAAAGATAAATATTATCAAAAGTAAAATTGATCTTTTAAAATACTAAAAAAAGTATAAGTTGTAATTGATTTTATATAATTTAAAGAAAAATCAATTTTTTAAAAGAAAAATCAGTTTTTAGATAAAAAAAATTGGTTTTCTAAATAAAAATAGATTTTTATGTGCAAAAATTAATTTTTTTCATGTAAAAATATATTCTTTTTTAAAACTAATTTTTTATTTAAAATTAATTTGGCTTATTAACCTAAACAAAATTTCTTATTAATCAAACTCAGATTTTTTTGTTAATATTAATCATATGTATTCTTACGTATTAATAATAAATTTAAAAATCAAATAATTATATTTATAAATTTTATTTTAATATAAATACTATTATATATTTTTTTATTAAAATTTTTGGCCTATTAAATTAGTTTGTACTTGATGTAAAAAATTTGGAATCACATGGCTATTTTAGTCATTTCATATAATATCCAAACATAATACTGGACATTACATTAGTGTCTTGTACATTGTATCCAAACACAATAGACAAAGGATAATTTTTAGTGTCTCCGTCCTATTGTCTCTGTCTCAGTGTCATGTTCTGTCCTGTCTCTGAAAACAAACACAGCCCGAAGTAATGGATGAATAGGTCGGGGGAGTGTTTTAAAGAGCTGCATCATCCCAGTGAGAAAGAGGGGTGCTGTGAACTCGGTGTGCGGTAGGAATAACCTTTTGGAATGATTGTTTGGATTTGGATCTATGCTAATGGGTCGCAAGCCATAAAAGCTCTTTTCTATATCTGCCCATAGCATTTCGCTCTACAAATCCCGTTGAGATATGATGTCACGATGCCTGTTTAAAAAAAATACGTGAGGTGGTCAACCTTTACGAATTGTTTAGGAGGTGATAACAAAAAACTTGTATACTTCTACCGAAAACAAAGTTATTTAGTATTCACTTGCCTGTCAAAAAATTCAGGAGAATATTCCTCAACCCCTGTATACTCAACCAATGCTGTTGACGGTGTTTTTGGTTCAGGATCAACTGTCTCAGTTGGTTGATTAGTTGATTCCGACAGGTTAGTTGTGATGGTTTCACCTTCTACCTTGTGCTGCTGAGGTGTTTTCCTTTGCTGAGTTTTGATGTAGAGTCTGTTGCCAATGGGCTAGTCATCATCGTCATCCTCTTCCAATGATACTGAATGATTGGTTGTGCACAATGACGCGCTACTAACTCCCCCCTAATGCTGGATCCCTGAAACCACAATATCAAACAAGTGGTTCACAAACACCTCGAAGTGCTTTCACATGATACAAATAACCCAAGATTAACTGATACAACATATCATTTATGTTTTTTAAATAATGGCATGACCAAAAACTTGTTTAACCATAATATAAACCCGTGCTCATATTCCAAATTGCATAAATGTAACTATCAAATTCTAAGAAGGAACATTTTACTCACCTTTAGGTTCTTTGTTTCGTTTGTCTCATCGATCATGCCGGCCTCCCCATCTGTCATACGTGGTTGAGATGTCCTCGTCGAATCATATCTTTGGTACAATCTCTTTGCAATGGGCTTGTCATCATCGTCCAATGCAACTGCATGTGTATCTGGGTGCATCAATCCTTCTCTAACTCCATCCCTGCGATTAGATTTCTAAAATGACAATGCCAAACTATTAAGTCGGAACAGGCACATAGCCCCTTCAAATCACACAAACAACACAACTTTAATGTAAACGAAATGTAAAACATAAACTGAATAGTTTACTCAATCTACGTTTAAACATGTAAACAAAAAACTTAGTAAATGTAAATCTTAACTCACTTTTGTGTGATCCACGTCTTCTCTTTTAGGACTTGCACTTGTGCCCTCTATTGTGGCACTTTCCATGCACCCACCTTCATTCTGGCTGGGTTCGCTGTAATCCTGTTGTGGCCATTAATTGGTTAGAAGACACATACAGCTAAAGACATATCATGTCCGATAACATCAAAATACGGGTATACTAAAAAATACACCCGCTAGCGACATCTTTGAGTAATTAATAATTAAATGTAACCATGAGTGTCATGAATTCAAAAAGTCCATGTCTAGTCAATTACATCAGAAAACAAGATTCAAATTAAAAATTGACGATATTAACACATGACCAAATAACTAGAAAAATTAAAAAAGTTATGCGTGACACAGGACACTATTAGCACTGCGTTAATCAATACCTCCACTTGAACAGTTTCTCCCATAGCGGTAAGCTCCTTGGCAGTCCATGTAGAAAGCCATGTCTCAGGTTTTTGACAAATCTCGAGTTCACCGTGCTTTAGCTTCTGGAAGTACAGCACCTGGAGATATGATGCGTGAGCATCCTTTCTATCTTTTCCTAGTGAATTTGCATTCAAATTGTTGAGTTTTAATCAAGATTTAATTAACTTTAGCCACTATGAATGCTACTCTGAGTTGTTTGCAATTTTTGTTTATTTTAGGTAACATTTGGATGGATTTGACGGAGTTTTGTAGCAGAAAAGGAAGAAAGCGAATGATGCTGTCAACCCCGACCTCCTTGCACTCAAACAGAAATAACTTGAGCTACAGAGGTCCAATTAATGTGATTCTAGCGGAATTGGAAAGCTAACTTCCAGGGCTTTCCAACAATGTATAATAGTACACACTTCTTCTCCAGCATTCTCGGCCTCCTCCACGTTGAACTTGAGCTTTCTCAAGTTCAATGTGGAGTCTAACGCACCAAAGGAGTCCAATGCATATCATCCCACGTTGAACTTGGGTTAATCCAATTTCAGCGTGGATTCAAAGGAGAAACAAAGGAAGCACTGCCTCATCCACGCTGAACTTGAGAAATTCCAAGTTCAGCGTGGATCCTAATACCCCAAGTGGTTCCCAGGCACTCATACAAAGCTGCACATGAAGCTAAATTAATTTTGATTGAATTTGTATTTTATTTTAAAATAAAAAAGATATTATTTTAGTTTTAGAAAATATATTTTACATTAATTAGGATTAGATATAAAAGGAAAAAAATTAGCCCTTTGATTATCTCTTCTCTCAGACCTCATTCCGCAATTTACAGTTTTTACGAATACTAGTTTTCTCTCTGAACCATGAGCAACTAAACCTCCACTGTTAAGGTTAGGAGCTCTGTCTATTGTATGGATTGATACTATTATTTTTCTATTTTAATTCATGTACTGATTTATATTTTAAGAATTGTTTTTGTTCTTTATCTTATGAATTTTGGTGGAACGGAAGTATGACCCTTGTTCTAATTGAGTTCATGTATAACTTGGAAAAGCTCTTTACTTGAACAACAGCTTGAAAATATATTCTCCTAAAATTCTAATTATCTGGACTTACCGGGATACGTGACATATAATCCTCTTATATTTGGGTAATTAGGATTTCTGTGGCATATAAACTAGAATTAAGCTTCACTCTCTAATTGCAATTAAGTGACCAAGGAATTGGCGGTTAATGAATTTTAGAGGAGACTAAAAAGGTCTAAGGAATTAGGGTTTAGTCACATATAGTTTTCCATGAATTAAATCTTGCATGATTAAAATAGTTAGTTAGAAAAGTCAATCCGAAAAATAGGTAACTCTGAAACGTTAACTGTTTTCTCCATATATTTAACAAACCGTTTACTGCTTGCTTTCTGATTTATTGAATTTACTATTTAATGATTTTGAACTTTCAAACATCATTTTCTGTTTGTCTAACTAAGTAAATCACTTAACCATTGTTGCTTAATCTATCAATCCTCGTGGGATCGACCCTCACTTACCTGAGGTATTACTTGGTACGACCCGGTACACTTGTTGGTTAGTTTGTGGTTGTAAATTCTGCGCCAAGTTTTTGGCGCCGTTGCCGGGGATTGATAATGATTAACAACTACTAGTTGTTTGATTGCTTAGATTAGGCCCTTTAGTTTTAATTTTGCATAATTGTCGCTTTATTATTTTTGAAAACAAAAAATATTTAAATTAGTACTAATATTTTTCCTTAGTTTCTGAAATTAAGTTTGGTGTTAACTAGTTAATTTTGTTTTAATTTTTCTATTTAATTTTTCCTTTAATTTTTGAATTTTTTTAGTTGTTTGTTGATCACGATTTTCGAATTTTTGTTTTATTATTTAGTTAGTATTTTTATTCTATTTGTTTACACAGGTTATCTCACTGGGAATTCTCTATACTTTGACATAGAAAGTTCCATATTTTCTTGTCTTCTATCTGTTTATGAGTAGGAACAGGGACAAGGAACCTCTGTTAGACTTTGATCCTAAACCTGAAAGGACTTTTAGGCAATTTTTGCAACAAGCAAGACTTTACAAGGTTACAGGGTCTAACATGGATCATAATAATGCTGTTAATGCCAATGTGGCAAATCCGATTGGGAATGAGCAACCCAGAAGAGTGCTTGGCTCTTACACTGCCCCTAATGCAGATCTTTATGGGAAAAATATTGTGGTGCCTCCTATAGCTGCCAACAATTTTGAATTGAAGCCTCAGCTTGTCACTCTTGTGCAACAAAATTGTTAGTATCATGGATTTCCTCATGAAGACCTAAATCAATTTATCTCTGATTTTCTGCAGATTTGTGATACTGTGAGGACGAACGGAGTGAATCCTGATGTGTACAAACTCATGCTCTTCCTATTTGCTGTGAAGGATAGAGCAAAGCTGTGGCTAAATTCTCAACCCAAGGAGAGTCTGGATACTTGGGACAAGGTGGTCACTGGATTTTTGACTAGGTTCTTTCCTCCATAAAAGCTTACTAAGTTGAGGGTGGATGTTCAAACTTTCAGATAGAAAGAGGGTGAAAACCTTTATGAAGCTTGGGAGAGATTCAAGCTACTAACTAGACAATACCCTCCGGACATGTTCTCTAAGTGGACTTAGCTGGATATCTTTTATGACGGCCTATGTGAAATGTCTAAGATGCGCTTAGACAACTCTACAGGTAGTTCACCAAAGGATACTATTGAGCTTATTGAGTTAGTTGCTAACAACCAATACCTATATGCCTCAAACAGGAATTCTGTGAACTTTGAGACCTCTCAGAAGAGGGGTGTGTTGGAAATGGAAGCTATTAATGCTATTCTTGCTCAGAACAAACTTATGTCTCAGCAAATAAATATACTTACTCAGCAGATGGGTGACATGCAAGTCTCAGCTATCAACAGCCAAAATCCATCTCAAGAGACCCCTTATGACATGACAGATAATTTTATACAAAATGAGAATTATGATTATGCTCAATCTTCTTCTGAACAGGTAAATTACATGGGGAGTGGTCCTAGAAACCCCAATAATGATCCATACTCTAAGACATACAATCTTGGGTGGAGGGACCAACCTCAGAGATCTCAAAATTTCAACAATAATTCTCAGGGCGGTTTCTAACAGAACAATCATAATAATCGCCAATTTCAGTCTCATCAACAACAACCACCTCCGCAGGCAAATTTTCAATCCCAACAAGATTCTAATTGGAAGATGATGAGGATTTTGATGTAGGAAACTAGAGCCTCCATTAGAAACTTGGAGGTGCAAATGGGCCAACTGAGCAAGCAAATACCTGAGAGGTCTGCAAGTACATTTCAAAACTTGGAGATTCAGATGGGTCAATTAGCCACAAAAGTTAATGAAATTGATCAGAGGACCATTAATAGCCTTCCTGGTAACACAATTCCAAATCCAAGAGAGGAATGCAAGACTATCACCTTGATAAGTGGATGAGTGGCAAGTACGAAAGCACAAGTTAATGAGGAGCTAATTGAAAAAGAAGCTCCAGAGGAGAAGAAGGAAGAAGTAGAGCACATCCCTCCAAAGCGTGCGGACAACCTATTTCCGGATTCTCTTGACACTTATCCTACATTGCCTAAGGCTCCTGAGTACAAGCCTAAAATCCCATATCCTTAGAGACTTCAAAAGGAGACCAAGGACAAGCAGTTTTCGATGTTCTTGGAAGTCTTTAGAAAGTTGCAAATCAATATTCCTTTTGCTGAGATTTTGGAGCAAATGCCTCTCTATGTCAAGTTTATGAAGGAGTTGTTGTCAAAGAAGAAGCCTTTAAAGGGAGATGAGACAGTGGTCCTAACCAAGGAATATAGTGCCATCATTCAGAATAACTTGCCAAGGAAGATGCTAGATCCAGGGAGCTTTCAAATTCCATGTACCATTGGGAGCACCACCTTTGAGAAAGCCCTATGTGATCTAGGGCAAGCATAAATTTAATGCCCTTGTCTGTGATGAAGAAGTTGCAAATCCAAGAGGCACAACCCACTAGGATAGCATTACAGATGGCAGACAAATCTATAAATCCTGCATACGAATTAGTAGAAAATGTCTTGGTCAAAATGGGTAAGTTCTTCCTTCCAGCAGATTTTGTGATTCTTGACACGGGGGAGGATGAAAATGTCTCTATAATCCTAGGAAGATCATTCCTAGTCACTGGGAGAGCTCTGATTGATGTGGAAGAAGGTGAATTAGTGCTTAGAATGCATAATGAGTAACTAGTCTTTCATGTCTTCAAAGATATACATTCAGCAGGTGAAGGAGAGAGGTGCATGCAGACTGAGTTTATAGGTCCAAACCTTAAAGAACCCCCTGATGAGGCACAGCAGAAATTACAGCTCAACCCTCCTTTGGTGACAACCAATAAAATTCCTCCTGACATCAAACCTAAATTTGGTGTCAGAAATGCATCATCCACCAAGGCGGAGGTTCCTAAAAAGAAGAAAGTACTCAGGGGATGGGAAACAAAAAGATTCCCACTGAAGACTTCTCTCCAGAAATGAAGGTGGTATTCACTGCATATCCAATCCTGCCTCATACAGTGAACATGATCCTGTCTCTTGAGCATATTGAGTTGATCAATGGGAGCACAGGAAAGAAGTTCACAGTGAGGGGTGAAGAGCTGAGTCCCTATGATCCTCCTCTTTAGAGGAGCTAACCGTCAAGCAAGTGACAGTAAAAAAGCGCTTGTCGTGAGGCAACCCGATAATTTCGTATCCTTATTTATTTTTTCGTTGCATTAGTTTTATTATTTATTTGAATTTTTATTGAATTTTTACTATTTTCTTCGTTTTACGTGTGTTTTGATCATGCAAAACTTTTAACACAGGAACCGGACATTTAAAAAAGTTTTTGTCCACACTGAAAATAGTTGATTCTGCTAGGTCCACGTGGAGTGTGTGTACAAATGGGTAGGAGACTCTGCCAGGTCCATACTGAACTTGAAATTTTTCAAATTCAGCGTGGTAAATAACGTCAACAGCATTCAATATGGTCAAGAGTTCACGCTGAATTTGGCTCATCTCAAATTCAACGTGAATACATACGTACAAAAAAAAAAGTTTACTTCTAAAAGATCCATGCTGAACTTAAAAAATTTCAAATTTAACATAAAAAACAACGTAACAATGAGCAAAATCAAGTAAAAGTCCACGCCGAACTTGATCCTTTACAAGTTCAGCATGGAGGCCACCAAATCCCCAATTCAATCACCAAATCCCAATCAGATATCCTTTTTGATTTTTCCACCCCCACCCCCTTATATAACATATAAATACATCTATATATATTATACCTCCCACCAGGGACGGACCTAGGTGGTGGATTAGGGGGGATTTGCCCCCACCCTTTATATATATATATATATATATATATATATATATATATATATATATATATATATATATATATATATAATTCTTTTGATGGAAAAAAATGTGAATGAAAGATTCCGCTGAATTGAATTGGGTCTATAAATCTAAGAAATAACGAGAATTCTTGATCTCTCTCAATAGCTCTCTCAATTTGAAAATCCATATATATATATATATATATATATATATATATATATATATATATATAAAATATGTTTTTATTTTAAATTTTGAATGATTCTATTATAAATAAATTTATCCTAATTATTTAAAATTTTAAATTCACTTTATCTTTCTATTATTTTGACTATTAGTTAACCTAATTAAATTTAGTCTTTTTTCATTCTCAAATCCTAGCTATCATCACTCATCTTCTTAGTTTCAATTTTTTTTAGTGGTAATTTTTTCTTCATCAAAAGATAAATTTTAAATTCTCTATTTTTTAATATAACTCTTTATGACTCTATATATCTTTCAATTTCATTGTTTCTCTTTTTGATATTTTCAATTACAAATTATAATTCAAGCAATTATAGTTTAGGTATTAATCTAGTTTTTTATTCTCTTTATAAATTTATATATTTTATTCTCAATTTAGTGATCTTTATTATTTATTTATTTATCTTTCGTTCTATTTTAATATATATAATTATGTTGCATATAAATTTCTAAAGTCAATTGATCAATTTACTAATTTAGAATATATATTTTTTATTTATAGAAATAATAATGAAAAACTATTTTAAAAAATATCTTTCGTTATATTTTATTATATATAATTTTTTATTTTTTTATTCAAATAATTAATGTGTAATATTATTTTTGAATTTAAATTAATATATCTTTTGATAGAAATATATATTATTTTTGGCCCCAATATAAATTTTTTGGATCCGTCACTGCCATACTATATATTTATTACTAAATATATATATATATATATATATATAAATAAATGAAATAAAATAAAATAAATAAATCATTATATATATATCTGTATAAAAAAAACAAAAAAACAAAACAAAAAATATATATTTATTTTAATTATTTTCACCCTTCTTGTCTTTTTATTATTCTTTTGTAATAATATTTATTTTTACTCCTCCGTACATTTTTTTTTTATGTTCTTCCCTGTTTCAGTTTTTCTTTGCTTGAGGATAAGCAAATTTTTAAGTTTGGTGTTATCGCTTCGTTCATGGCTTTTCTGTTTATTTTTATGGCACTAAAAAGAGGTGAATCATCTTCATAGAGGAGCACAACCTGAAGAATGAAACGGCCACTAGGATAACTGAGGTGGTTGAGTTCGTTTCATTCTATATTCCTTCCCATTCTTACTATGTTATGTTCCAATTTTCTACTGTTTTGTTTTAGTTATTGCATGATCATTTGTTATTTCAATTTCTAGGTTCTAGTTTACTTTACTATTTCTTTTGATATTTGATTTTTATTCTGAAAAAGGGGTTCATGTATTGCTCACTGAGTTTGAAATAATAAAAAAAAAGAAAAGAAGAGATGTATTGCAGGAGAAATTGATTTTATATTTAAGAGTAGTCTTATTTACTTAAATGTGGTAGTATTTTCTGTAATCCTGAATGCATGACATGAACAGTGCATATCTGAATTTGAATCAAAGGATGTTGATGTATAAAGAACAAGAATTTAGAAAACTATTATGACTTCTCTGAAATTAGTGAAAGCTTAATCTTTGAAGTAAAAGAAACAGCAAAAGAAAAATAAAAGTAAGGTTCAAGGCTCTGAGTATCAATAACTAAGGAGGTCAGACATGATTAAAAGCTCAAAGAGTTGTTTCCGTAGTCATATGCTTGTGGTATTCTTGTGTCAAGTAATCCTTGAGACGGAATATTTAGAGTCGTGACCAAATGCATTCAGCAGAGTATGCCAAAGGCTTTGAGCACCACTGTCTGGGAATAATTGAAAGAAAAATCAGAACTTAAAGAGAGTTCCCCAGTTAAGTGCTTGTGGTGTTTTTGTGTCAAGTAACCCTTGAGACAACATTTAAAGTCACGGTTAGGCTCAAGGTGCAAAGCACCAAAAGGAGATTTGTTGTGTTCAAGGATTAAACCGAAGTATAAAAGACTAGAGAATTCATAATATTATCCGGATTCTAATTCCAGATCACAATAACATTCTTCTGATTCAAAGGATAGTGAGATGCCAAACCTATTCAGGATTACAATTGTACACTTCAAGAAGAGACATGAGCTTAATCGAACTCTCACTCTCATGCAAATTCACATCCTGAGCCTATATTAGTTTGGTTGCTTGAGGACAAGCAACAATTCAAGTTTGGTGTTGTGATGCGTGAGCATCCTTTCTATCTTTTCCTAGTGAATTTGCATTCAAATTATTGAGTTTAATCAAGATTTAATTAAATTTAGCTACTATGAATGCTACTTTGAGTTTTTTACAATTTCTGTTTATTTCAGGTAGTATTTGGATGGATTTGACGGAGTTTTGTAGCAAAAAAGGAAGAAAGCGAATGATGCTGTCAACCCCGACCTCCTTGCACTCAAACAGAAATAACTTAAGCTACAGAGATCCAATTGACGTGATTCCAACGGTATTGGAAAGCTAACTTCCAGAGCTTTCCAATAATGTATAAAAGTGAACACTTCTTTTCCAGCATTCTCGGCCTCCTCCACGTTGACTTGAGCTTTCTCAAGTTCAACGTGGAGTCTAACGCACCAAAGGAGTCCAACGCATATCACCCCAATCCAAGTTCAGCGTGGATTCAAAGGAGAAACAAAGGAAGCACTGCCTCATCCACGCTGAACTTGAGAAATTCCAAGTTCAGCGTGGATCCTAATACCCCAAGTGGTCCCCAGGCACTCATACAAAGCTGCGCATGAAGCTAAATTAATTTTGATTGAATTTGTATTTTAGTTTAAAATAGAAAAAGATATTATTTTAGTTTTAGAAAATATATTTTACATTAATTAGGATTAGATATAAAAGGGAAAAGAATCAGCCCTTTGATTATCTCTTCTTTCAGACCTCATTCCATAATTTACAGTTTTTACGAATTCTAGTTTTCTCTTTGAACCATAAGCAACTAAACCTCCACTATTAAGGTTAGGAGCTCTGTCTATTGTATGGATTAATACTATTATCTTTCTATTTTAATTCATGTACTGATTTATATTTCAAGAATTGTTTTTGTTTTTTATCTTATGAATTTAAGTGGAACGGAAGTATGACCCTTGTTCTAATTGAGTTCTTGTATAACTTGGAAAAGCTCTTTACTTGAACAACAGCTTGAAAACATATTCTCCTAAAATTCTAATTATCTGGACTTAACGGGATACGTGACATATAATCCTCTTATATTTGGGTAATTAGGATTTCTGTGATATATAAACTAGAATTAAGCTTCGCTCTCTAATTGGAATTAAGTGACCAAGGAATTGGCGGTTAATGAATTTTAGAGGAGACTAGAAAGGTCTAAGGAATTAGGGTTTAGTCACATATAGTTTGCCATGAATTAAATATTGCATGATTAAAATAGTTAGTAAGAAAAGTCAATCCAGAAAATAGATAACTCTAAAGCCTTAACTGTTTTTTTCATATATTTCACAAACCATTTACTGCTTACTTTCTGATTTATTGAATTTACTGTTTAATGCTTTTGAACTCTCAAACATCATTTTCTGTTTGCCTAATTAAGTAAATCACTTAACCGTTGTTGCTTAGTCCATCAATCCTCGTGGGATCGACCCTCACTCACCTGAGGTATTACTTAGTACGACCTGGTGCACTTGTTCTGTTTACATTGGTTCTTCCTAATTGCCTGTTCTAGAGAATTAAAAATATGCAACGGCCAACGGTATCTCGCCGGATCAGATACATCAAGTACTGTGTCGATGTGCCACGACGAGATGACATGCTGCACGGTTGGACACAGAAACATCTTCAGCATCAACAGGCTGTATAGTTTTCAATCCGACCAGTTTGACCGAAAACTAGATCCTATATCGGTCCGGTCCAATATTTAAATCGAATAAAAAAAAAACCAAAACAAACCGGTCAAATTCGAAATGAACCATTGAAAACCGGTCAAATTTGATAAAAACCGATCTGATCGAACCGTTTCGTATTGAAAATTTAATCAAAATTTCGGATGAAGGGTTCGAACCATCTCCTTTATAAATGGAAGCACCTTGCACAACCACTAGACTGCTATTGTGTTTATTATTACACATGCAAATTTAAATACATATAACTATCTTTCGTGAGTTTCATCAAATAATTTATTTTTATTTAATTTATTTTAATTTTAGTTATAAACTCATTTATTTTTAAATTAATTATATTTTTATTTAACAATAATTATAAACTTACTTATTTTTTTTATAATTATATAATATCTATTAATATTATTTTTTAATAAATACTTGTACTATATAATAGTATAATAAATATAAATTAATTAATAAATTATTGAAAATTAAAAATAATAGTTATTTTAATATAAAAAACAAAATAAAAATATCTATAATAGAGTAAAAATAATAAAATATTTATTATTCTTGTTCTATATTATTTTAAAATAATTTGAAATTCTTAAAATGTTAGTGAAAATATGTATTTTAAATTTTAATTTTAAATTATTTTTAATTTTTATTTACATAGGACTGAGTCAACTGTTTCAACTAGTGACCCACTGGTTAAACCAATAATCCAATGATCCAATAGCCTGATCGGTTCGATCACCGAGTCAATTCTGACAACTATGATTGGATTGGATTTGAATCAGTTCTAAATTAATTTATAAATTGCTGAATTTCTGCATTGCTGAGTTTCTAAATTTCTGAATTGTTGAATTACTCTTTGGATATAATTCATAAATTATTATTTTTGTATTTTAAATTAAAATATTATTATAATAATACTGAATAATTAAGACTTGATTGTTATTAGATTAAGATACTATTGAAACTGACTAATTCAAATTTTAATATTAAATTTTTTATTATTTTATATTTTATATTTTTATTTATATCGGACCAAATTACCGGTTCAACCAGTAAACCAGTTAAACCAATAACCTAATCGATTCGGCCAGTTAAGTTCAGTGGAACCCGAGTTCTCCCAACCTCCAGCTCCCTACTTTCCTTCACCACACCACTCAGCCAGTCACCTGCTACCCTCTCTGCATGTGCTTCTTCTCCGCCGCGACCTCCTTTCTCTTTGCTTACACCGGCTCCTGCTCTCCTCCAGTCTGCTCTGCCGCTCTGCCTCTGCCGTTTTTTTGGCTACTTATGTTTACATTTTTATTATTGACCAATGTGTTATTAACTTATTATTATTTAAGTGCTAATGTTGCTGCTGCTATTAATATGGTGTCACTGCTGTTGTTGCTGATTGTTTATCAATTTGATTAAATTGTTGATAACATAGATGACCCGTTGTTGCCCGAATTAGGTTTGCTTTTTTAATTTTCGTGCAAGGCATGTTGAGTTTTATTGTTTGCGATTCATAATATAATTTTATGTTAGCTTTATTATTTGTTTTTATATTTGGTAATTGAAATTTCTATTTGGATTTATTTATGCAATTAAGATTGTTTAATTTTAATTATAATTTAGTTATTCTGATTATATCATTGATTAAATGGTTGGATCTATGGGTACCGATAATTTGAACGGTTCGGTTCGGTTCAATTTTTAGTACCTGCTGAACCAACATAAAAAATCTTCTCCTTAATAAGATCTCAAAATCAATGGGCGATGCAGCGTGGCAACGTTAGGCAACAGACACGACGAACCATTTGGTGCTTTCTTATTTCTAGGCTCTAAGCTCTCTCTTTTCCTCCCACTTTGAAGAAAACGATCACAAAGATGAACAGGTGAAGTTGATTTTCATCATTTCTCATCTTTCAGTAGCACAAATTACATTTCTTTCTTGCACATTTTTGGTTCAAATTTATTCACTTTTCTTTGAACTTTGAAGTATGTTAGAAAGAGTGTGTTTCCATTTTCCCCCTCTTTCTATGTTACTAATTATTATGGGTCTAATTGAATGTGTTTGCTGCGTTAACAGACTGGTGAAGAAGAGTGTTTCAAATTTCTTTGCGTTTAAAATTCCAACCAAGTCCCTTTGTACCGGGGTTGTCAAAGTTCCTGGTTCCAATGTTGCTGAAATTCTCAATGTAAGTGGATAATAATAATAATATATCCCATCTATGACTATGAATATTTACTTTATTTGTTCTTATTCTTTGTTTTTATATTTCCCCAATTGATGTGGTTTTTGAAATTTTGTAGGAGAATGAGAAGAAGGAGAACACCACAAGCAATAGTATTCAACAATATGATATTGCTATTGTAGGAGGAGGCCTGGTTGGCATGGCTTTGGCATCTTTCTTGGGTAGGTAATACACTAATACTCTTCTTCCTCCGCATTTTATTTTCTCTTTTCTTTGATTTTTGATAGAAAAAGAGCTGTGTTGAAGAAGCTGGAAAAAATAATTGATAGATATTGAATCAACCATGTGCCGCTATCAAGTGGCTTAAAAATTTTAGAAGAAATAGTTTATGGTCTCCGTTCTTCTAAAATAGAAGTTAAGGGGATGCGTTAGATGTAAAACATTCATGTATGTCTTCCCAATAGCTTAAAGCTTTGGGAGAGATGATTCATGACAATAGACCAGGATATAATTGAAGGCAAATAGTTATACTTCTAATTTGGCTAATTATTCTCCTAATTGTGTTGTTCTTCCAGCAAGTATGCCAATGACTAAGCAGTTGAGTGTTGCAATTATTGATAGCAATCCTGCTCTCAGTGGTAGCATGAGCATTAAGAAGGAAGATCCCCCTGATCCAAGAGTCAGTACAGTAACTCCAGCAACTATATCTTTTATGAAAGGTATCCAGCTTTTACGTTTGTTTTTCACTACTACCGGGGTATGCTATCAATTTCAAATGATCAATTTTCTTTTATGGATATAAAATGCCCAAAAAAATAAAAAAGAGAAAATGGGAGAAGTACAAATATTAAAGAGGGAATAAGAAGTATAGAAAAGAGCAAAACAGGGGAAAAAAAATTCAAGATTACGGAATGGATGCTAAGCTATTTGTACGTGCTTGAAATTGCATCTCCCTTGGAACTGCCATGAGTAGAACAGACAAAAGTGGTCAACCATTCTCTTATTCCTGGTTTATGTGAAAATAGGCACCATTGCTTTTTAAAAATTCAGCCAATAACTGCTAACAGAATAGAATCACTCCCAGGACTCTAATACCATGTTTTGTTTCCTATTTGGAAACTTTTAAACTATGATTTGAACAGAAGTTTGTCTACACCATTGTTTGAGATAAAACAGAGATTCAAACATATTGTAAACTTGTTTCCTAAAGTCAGTTTGACACCTAAAAGTTTATTTTCAAGAATGTTACAAAAAGTTGGAAACATATTGTTTATGTAGATAATGACTCTTATTAGTTGATCTATTTTCCCAGATGCTGGTGCTTGGAAATATGTTGAGCAAAATAGACATGCATATTTTGACAAAATGCAGGTATTCCCAGATGCTGGTGCTTGGAATTTGTGCACTTATATATCAGTTGTCCTTTGATAGTTTGTTCATTTTTCCAAGCTCCTAGTTTCACTTGCCAAGTTCTTTTTTTGTTGCTAAACTCAAGGCATTATAACCATAAGGATGTTATTTTTGTTTGAATTGTTCAAAATTTCATAGATTATTTTGTATCCTTTGGCAGGTCTGGGATTATACTGGGCTGGGGTATGCTAGATACAATGCAAGAGACGTAAATAAAGACTTTCTTGGGTAAAAGTGTGAACATATGTGACATTGAAGAGAGCCTCTTTTTGAGAACAGCTATCATATTACTAATACCTTAAACTTGATCATTCAGGTGTGTAGCAGAGAATAAAGTTCTCCATAGTGCCTTATTGTCATGCATACAGGTAGAGTATCAGAATATTTTATTTTATTTTATTTTGTGATCTATAGTATAATTTCTGCATTTTAACTGCATGAACTGTGTTTTCTGTTGGAAGTTCTTTACATTGTTCATAGTTGGAAGCTGTTAGGAGGATTTTTAATCCTCCTCTTCTTTAATCTTCTTCTCTCCTTAGATGTTATAAATTATCCAAGTTGCTAGTGTCTTAACACTGGTATAAAAGTGAAGAGAGGTTTTGTATAATATCCTTGGATGCTCAGAAATTTCTTGTAACTCTAAGTCATCAATTTACGTGTAGGTTTCAGATCCATCACAACTAAATCACTAAATCTAGCTAGCTATGTTTTTTCTGCTTCCAAGGTTCTTCTGTCAAGATTATTCCTTATGTCAGTAGAAAACTTTGTTATTCTAAGGCATGATACTTAATTGTATTGCAAACTACTAATTTTTGGCAGGATTCTGATTTCAAGAGAACAATATATCCATTGAGGTTAAATTCAATGACTTTGAACCGAAGCAGCATGTCTGTAGTGGAGGAGAATATGAGCAGCAGAGAATCATCATCTGCTCAAGGTCAATGTGCAAGGCTGCAACTTAGTGATGGCAATAGCATATATGCAAAGTTGGTGGTAATTAAACTTTTGATTATGAATTTTGTTATAATTGCATTGTGATAAATAGTTGGCAAAACAATGGTAATTTACATTCTGGTAACCAGTTAGAAGCTATCTGATTATTGCAATTTTATATGCAACAATTGATATCTGATTAAACATGATTGTCTTGAAGGTTGGGGCTGACGGAGGAAAATCACGTGTTAGAGAATTGGCAGGATTCAAAACAACTGGATGGAACTATTCTCAGAATGCAATCATCTGCACAGTAGAGCATCCTTCTGAAAATCGATGTGCATGGCAGCGGTTTCTACCTACAGGACCAATTGCACTTTTACCCATCGGTGATAAGTTCAGCAATATTGTTTGGACCATGAGCCCAACAGAATCAAACCAGCGCAAATCAATTGCTGAGGAAGAATTTTTGAAGGATGTGAATTCCGCTTTAGATTATGGATATGGACCTCATCCTACTTCAAGCTTATCTGGAACCCAAGATCTGTTCTCTTGGTTTCAAATGGATACAACAGTATCAGCCAATGAATCCTTTGAAGTTCCACCGAAAATAACTAAGTTAGTCTCTGAAAGGATGGTGTTTCCTTTGTCTTTACGCCATGCCAACTCCTATGCTTCGAAACGTGTTGTTCTTATTGGAGATGCAGCCCACACTGTCCATCCTCTTGCTGGTCAAGGAGTCAATTTGGGTTTTGGAGATGCATATTCTCTTTCAAGAGTTATTGCAGAGGGCATTGCATTAGGCACTGACATCGGAGAGGTATTTATTGTTTACAATGAGCTTATCAATACATATATCTGAAGTTAGATACTTACATATTCTATTTGTCGTTCTTTGTGAACTCAAAGCATCCCTTGTGTATGTATGTTCTGATTTAATTTGAAAGAGTTTGAAGGTTGGAGGATGAGGTATCTTCCTAAAGTAGTGTCACTGGAGAGATCAAGGATCAAGGATGCATTTGCTCTGCATTTTCATATTCTGTGTTCATTTTAAATATTTTTTTTTGTTTTTCTGGATTTTGTGAAGGAAAAAGAGAAGAGTGAAAACAACAGATCCTATTTTCTGTTTTCACTTGTTGTTTTCTTCACAAAATTATAAAAATGGAAAACACTGGAAATCAAAATAGAAAATGAAAACGCAAACCAAACGCCCCTTACTATATAAATTTTGAAGTTGGGATTGCTTTCTAGCGCCTTTACACCCTTGTGTGGACTTTGCCAGGGATATGGAAGGGAATGACATGTAACTAGTATGATTCTTTCTTCTTTGTGCATGCTTGCTGTGCAGGTGAACTTGCTAAAGAAGTATGAAGCGGAGAGGAAACCAGCTAATATTTCCATGATGGCAATCCTTGAAAGCTTCCAGAAAGCTTACTCTGTTGATTTCGGACCTTTTAATATACTTCGAGCTGCGGCCTTCCATGGCGCAAACTATATACCACCGCTGAAAAGAACTATAATTTCTTATGCTTCCGGAGAGCAGAACTTCCCCGTTTTCTTGTAATGTTGTTGTTTAGGCCAAGTCATTTACTGGCTTCAACTGGCACATGAAAATCTTGCTTGTTTGTTTTACTGATACTGGCATCAAAATAAGTTTTACATGAAGGTTTTAAACACTAGCTTTTTGCTTTTTTTGCTATTGTTTTTTTCTTGTTTCCCTTAAATGGGGCTTGTGTATGAGACATGAGTCAATGGTCATGTTAAATTGTTCTGTGCTGATCCTTCACTGAAATTGTGGCCGTTGTGTGTAAATAGCACCAAAAGTTGTTTTCATGATGGAAGTTTTGATGTAATAAGTAGATAGAGAATGTTACTTTGATGATAAATTCAAAGCGTTCTGAAAATATTGGCCCATGATTATGGACTTCATTATGTTTTTTTTTTTTTTTTTTAATGGGGATATGAGGTATGTTAAAATGATTTTGATGCTGAAGAGCCTTAGCTCAGGTGGCATTTCACCCTCTCCTCATTAAGGTCTAGAGTTCAAACTCTAGAGGACCTCTCCTCACCACTAAGGGGATGCATTTAGCTCAGGTGGCATTTCACCCTCTCCTCACCACTAAGGTCTAGAGTTCAAACTTTAGAGGATGCATTTGAGGAAAAAATATTATTTTGTACTAATATTAAAAACCTAATCACTTGTGATGTATTAGTTTCACGTCTTTTTTTGTTGATGAAAGTGTTTTTAATTTAATTCTATCGAATTTATATCCTTTAAAATGAGAAAGATGGTGATAACGTACAAAATTAATCATTATTGATTTTGTAATTTTTATAAAATATATGTCATATTATCTTAATATAAAAGTGATTAATTATTCACTTTAACATTTTATTAATTTTTAAAAAATTTTAATCCAATTCTATCGGTCCAAAAGGAATTATATTAGAAAAAGTCAAACTTGTTTGTGAAATTTTATTCAAAGTATACACGAATTTTATTGTACTTATTATTATTAAAGTTATGCTACGTGTACATCAAAATTAGCCATTAAAGTTAGCTACTGATATAAAATATATGTTTAAATATAAATACATATTGAAAATAAATTAAATCATATATGTATTTATACACATATATATTAGTGACTAATTTTAGTATACAAATAGTATTTCTCTTATTATTATTATTATTATTATTATTATTATTATTATTATTATTATGGTTAGATATATTTAAGTGAATGACCACGGAATTGAATGATAAGATATGTTCAAAAAAATATATACGAATAAAAAATCATCACTCTTAAAGATGAATTAGGACGTATAATAATAAGAAACAAAAAATGTCGACACAAAGTAAACTATGTTCATATAACATTTATTTAAGTAAACATGATTAATTTACAGCTGTGTGAACGTCAATTTCAAAGGCATGTTATAGAGTAAAAGCTACAGGAAAAGATAACGTATTTTCTTCTTTTGATTAAAAACTTAAATGCTTTAATTTAAACAAGTATAAAATAAGTATGGAAAGAGGGGCATGAAAAGTGTTGATGAAATTGATGACTTATCTTGTTCTTGGCATGCAGAATATAATTGTGTGCTTTTATGCCAACCCTGGCCTAATATATATTCTTTATAATTAATTTATATATATATATAGCTTATAGGTATGTTTAGTTTAGTAGTATTACTATTGAAAAGGGTCCACAAAATTACAAATAATTAAATCATGGGTTGGGAATAATTGATCTCCAACTTTCATGGGGAAACTCACCTACGTTAAGTAGTGATGAGTCTTGTGAATGAAGGACTTCATTTATTTTATAAAAGCCATTACAATCAGAGCTTACTCATCTATCTTGTTTTCTATCTCCGAAAAGAAACAAGAGGCTCTCCAACAAAATGGTCTAAAAATTCAGCATATCTTTTAGGATATGGTGGCCAATACTTGCATCATAATATATGTAGAGACCACTTCAATAAAGACACTAAAAATATTTTTTTAAAGACGTTTACATGTGTCATAATATTATTAGATATTTTTATTAAATCGATTAATAATTTATTTTTTAATAAACCAGAATAAATTTAGTTTATTATAACAACCATAATAAACTTAATTGTCTGTACTATAATTATTAGATCCGGTTTGATCCGACCGATTTACATAAGTTAAACTAAATCATGGTTAAATTTTTTGATAAAAAGATAAATATATCCATGATTTTTGTTTTTAAAAAATAAAAAAAATCATGATCCAGTAGGTTATGTAAATTAATCGATTCAACCAAATCTGATAACAATTGAATTTATGGTTATTATTATAGAAAAATCAATTTTATTTTAGTTTGTTAAGAAATTCAAAAATAACCGATTTGTTAATTTATTTATTTCATTTCGACATATAAATTGTTATATTTTAAGGCATCATCTCTTAATAAGTTATAAAGAGTTTTTTTTGGATTTGAAATATTAATACTACTATATTATAAAATTACTTATTCAAAAAATTTAAGTTTATAAATAAATACACATGGATAGTTATATCTATTACAATTATTAATCATTATTTTTAGTGTTTGTTATTCAAAATTTTGATGAAAAGAAAAACTTACCCATTCCACTAATTTTATTTTTCTATATACATAAATTTAATCACACTACTTTATCACTCGGTATTATAGGTAGTATTCATTATATGAATCAAACAATAAAAAATAAAATTTTATGTATTATTTATAAATATAAAACACATTTCATTTTTTTAACTAATTTTTAGAATAAATTAGATCCAGCCAATTGTTGAAAGAATATATAAACTTGATGTGAAAACAAAAATGATCCTATTGTTGCCATCTCTGATATGTTGTTCCTATATGTGTAGGTATTACTGGCTGGACCCAACATGTGAGAAAAAATAAAGACAAACAAGAATTGATCATATTATATACATAAATAAATGATCATAATGGGTTTTCTTTATTCCCCCTATCATATATAAGATATGATTTTGTTTCCATATGTTAACACTTACCATGATCTATATCCACCCAAACAATTAAGCTTAGCTTTCAAGAACTCTAACCCGTGAACTATAATGTCACTTAGCTTACAACATACCATAACTCTCACATCATAATAATAATAAGCAAATTAGAAGCATCACAAATTACGAAATTGTGTCGGCATATCCATTTTGGAATCTTTGCTAATATCATCATCGATCATTGCCTGATCAAATTAAACGGAGCATAACTATTTATAATTTAGATATTTAAATCATAAAAAATTTAAACTAATAATAGAGATATATGAATCATTATATTTTTAATATTATATAATTCAATAATGTTAACAAAACTATAAAGTACTTATATCTAGGTCGTTGCTAAATCCTCAATCGTAGTCCTTGATTTCTTTTGTACTATTGTTTAAAATGTGCTGAGCCTTAGAAAATTATTAGAAGGACATGGAAAAAGAAGTTCAACTATAAATATATGAAACAAATATTTGTAACGATTAAACGCATTATTCTATTCTATCAAATGGTTAAACAAAAAGAAATAAATAAAAGGAATTGAAAGGATGAAAAGAAAAAAGGATGGTCACGAGATAAAGTTCCAAAATGTACACTATTTATTTTACTAATACACTTTTGTCCAGTGTGTTTATATAATTATTATGTACTTTACTATTTAGTATTTACTGTTAATTGGGAAATTAAAAGTGGGAACGAGTTACAGTGATACAGTTCCCTGATCAATTTGCCAAGTAGTTAAATTATGATATTACTAAAATTATCAAATTATTAGAACTATCGTAATAAGAAGTAATAATAATCAATGATTGTACCCTTCTCTAATATGATTTATGTCAAGGTCTATTATTAAATATTAATTAATAACTGATAAGTACAAAGTCACCTTCGCCACGACCAGTGAATATATTGTTATGATTAGAATATGGAAGACATTAATTACTTGTGGATCAGTTAAATCAACCTTCAACCTTTAACTTTCATCCAACAGTGTAATTTAATGGAATAAATTTTAATAGTTTAACCTTTTTTAAATCCATATTATTAAATTATTTTTGTATATTATTCCGCAAGTTAAACCTAATGCATTTTAACTAAATTATTCTGCTTAATCATTATGCTAGTTAAGACAAGCACGTGTTGCCGATATGTGTGTTACGTCATATATATCACAGATATAGTGGCTGCTCAACTTTATGTTATAAATGGATTATTATTATATGTGTTGTTGAAATATCTAATCAAAGAATTATCATAGCTGTGAATTTGAATTAAAATAAGAACAATCGTCCGGCCGGTAAGCTCACGTTAAACTTTTAGGAGGATTATTACTTTAAAAGAATTAGGTTTAAAGAATTAATATTACTTTTAGAGAAATCATTTCAAAAAAATTAGGTTATGTATGTTTGTTTGAGTATAATAAAAGTAAGTTTAAGAGAAAAAATTGATTTAAATGTATAATATATGATAAACTAAAATAACTAATATATATTATTTGTATTATTGTATATTAAATATCATTGACACCCGTATAAAAATATAACTATTATTGATTGATCGTATATTTTAGTTACTTTTGGAAATGATAATAAGAAAATTGAGGTCAAGTTCATGTTATGAAGTGTTATATGCTTGCTAAATAATAGGAAACCTCAAATCTCTATTCCTACGTACTTCATAGTTTATATCATTTCTATCTATATTCAATTTTAATTTTTCAAACTAAACACAGCATTGTTGTGCTCCCTTGCTTGTCATTTTTTACTGTTATTTTCATTTTTTTTTCCTCCTTCATTTTTAGTGTTTCAATTAAACTATTGTAAATTTTGACGTGTCATTTCAAATTATCCCACAATTATTTGACTAACCTACCCATATGCTCATTTTATATATGATTTTTCTTAATTTTTTCCTCCTACACATTACAAAAAGAGGAGTGTTAGAAGACCAGCAACTTTTGTATTTTGTAATTATTAATTGGCCATTAATAGTATTTTTAATGGTGTAAGATTATATCTAATAATAAAAGATCACTCACTTTTTTTTAGTTAAGTGCTAGCCACAAAATACAAAAGTTGCTAGCCCCTAAACTTTTTCTTACAAAAAAATATGTTTAATATCGTTGAATTTAGCAACGAATTTTATTCACAGATTTAACAGTAATTTTTTCGACAATTACAAGTAAAAATTCATTTCTAAAATCATTTACTGTCAAATTCAAAATTCCGTAACTAAATCTACCAATAAATAGAAACGTAAAAATTAATTTTATTAGCACTAAATTTAGGATGGATTTTCCATTGAAAATTTTTGAAGGTGACACAAATTAGTGAAATGCGACATTTAGGCAACGACTAACACTTTATCGTCAAATTTGTTTGTTGATAAATCCAATTCTACAATTGCCCTAAATTCAAAATCAGAAACCTCCCCCTCACTTATGCAACTTCTCTTCCTCTCCTCTCTCCTTTCCTCTCGCCGTTTTATCCCTCTCTTCTCTCTTTCTCTCTTGTCGTTTTCTCCATCTCTTCTCTCTTTCTCTCTCGTTGTTTCTATCGTCGGCCACTATTCTTATCCTCGCAATACTGCTTCCTTTCCATAGCAAATGAGTCCCTCTCCTGCATTGTCCTAGTTGAGCCACCAGAAGTTTAAACATTGCTGCTAGGGTCTATCGTTTTCGCCGCTACTTCGTCAGTCGCCGTTGTCATTGTTCACCGTCGTACATCCTTCAGCTTAGTGTAAATCCTCCCCAATTTTCAATGTGTTAATTTTTCGTTAAAAAAATTTTTAACACTACTCATTAATGATAAAAATGAAAAAAACTTAACACTGCCACTGCACTGTAAACATCACCACCACACTTCTATCGCAACTTAGCAATCAAGTTTAGTTTTTTTTTATTTTTTATTTTTTTATTTTTTCTGTATTTTTATATGTATTTTAATTTTTATATATATTATGTATTTTATTAATTTTGTATTTAGTTTTTTATTTTAAAATATAAGTCTGTTTGAAATTTTAATTTTTTAAATTTTTGTTTTAAATTTTTGTTTATTTTTTAATTTATTGGTTATAGTATTTCGGTTTTAAAATTGAAGTTTAAAATTCAAAGTTTATAATTTTTTAAAGATTCATATTTAAAATTTGTGTTTTTATTTAGATTTATTAACGTTAATTTAATTAATTTAGGTTGTTAGGTTAACTTTATTTTGTAATTAGATTATTTTAGGTGAATTATATTTTGTAGTTTAAATTAATATATTTTTACCAATTAAGTTCGTTATGTTAGTTAAATTAAATGACTTTTTGAATTAGTTTTACCTAGTAAATTTAATAAATTGTTTTTTAATTAAGACTATGTTATTTTTTTAAAAAATTCATTGGAGATCGCTTCTTTTATCATTTCTACAATTATATTTCGTGGGTTGTTCGTGCAGTTCTCATGTTAATTTTTTATTTTTGAATATAATGAATTATTTAAGTTTTATGTTAGACTTATTTTTTTTAGAATAGAGTTTTAAGATGAAAATGAAAAAAGATTTCCTAGTAGTACGTACCTTCTCAAAATTCTTGTTTGTTAAAAAATAAAGTCCAAAATAATAAGGAAATACATACTAGAACGGTTAGGATTTGACGTTTGTTTGAAGATGTGTTTATTTTATTTTATGCTTGCAACTATTTCCTATGTAAGAATTGATACAAATTTTTTGGTGAAAATCTCTAAATTAAGAGAAACTTCTGCCAAATTTTGGTTAAAATTGTTTAAAAATATGGTTGGTTTGTAAAAATATAAATTACATTTGGTGAAAGATTTTAATTGTAGACGAAACTCTATTGAAATTTTTAAAAAATTTAATAAATGATGTTGTTGGTTAAAATTTAGGTGTTGGCACTAATAAAATACCCTAAAAGTCAAAATACTTTTTTTTTTAAATTAATCCCCTCTATTTTTTTTTGTTTGTTTATTATTGCTACTGTGATTGGTTCATACTACAAGAAATTCAACTCTAAATATAATTGAATAATAAGATCAAAAACAAATAAAATTAGTATATTGAATGAATTAATTATAAATTAAAAAACCTATTGAATAATATATTTAAAAAAATAATTTTTAATTTATTTTATTTATAAATTCTTAAAATTTTTAAAATTATATTGTAATAATAGTCATGAAATGAATAATATCAAATTTATCTCTAGTTGTATTGATTACTGAAAAAAGAAGTTACAAAATTCATATATTTTATTTTATAATAAATATTGTGCATCATGTCTATGAACTCACGCAATATCTTATAGTCTTAAAAAAAATTTCATATAATAGGGTACATTCACTGACATTATTCTTCTTTTTTCTTACTTATTCATCTCTCTTGATATTTTGACAGGCAAAAATGTTTTTGTAGTTAAGATAGAGAAAGAGTAATTGTCATTCATGGGACTTCTCAATTATCACCTTCTACTTCGACTACTTCTGAGATCTTATAGGCGCATGGTGCACAAAATCAGTCTTTTATTATAGTTCCTAACCCCTAAATATGTGGGTCCTGTTGTTGCGCCCGTTATTCCTCTAGAAAGCCGTCCTACTGATTCACCAAAGTAGATTCTTTCACTATATCAACACCGCCTCTCGTGACAGACACCACGGTGTCGGAATTCTCTCATAAATCCCAGTCATATACCAAGCATAGCAAGTCTTTAGGATGAAGATTTGGTTTGATAAATTGATCGCGTGAACACTATTTTAATTGGTTTTAAATGTAATTTATTTTAAAATTATTAAACAATATGTGTTTACTAATCTTAAGTTTTCCATTGATAAGTTTGTATTGGATAACAATATTTGTACACATAAGTATACTAATGTCATCAAATTGATGTACGACCACTCATGGTTAAGCTCCAGAAAGATCTATGCTGAGACCATAAAGCGATGGTTTCATAAGTGAGTGATAAAATCTCTAATTATTCAAATTTTAGTTAGTTTCTATCTTTTGTTACGCTTATGTATTTAATTTCGATTAGCTAATGCTAATTATTTTTCTGTGCAGGAGAAATTTATATAGAAAAAGACTCACAATGTCATAACCAAGAAGATTTTTTATCACCTCATGACTAGACAACTTCAGCAGATACTTCAGGATATACGTGAGAGACAGACCACCTTACTCAGTAGCTCCGACTGAATATTAACAAGGCACCCTAAGCCTATCTGTCCCTGTGGCCGTTGGTGCCACTGTCGCTGTTGCACCTTCTGTTGCCGGAGCTGTGTCTCTCCTCCCTCCTTTAGGTAGGTTGTCCTCATCATTCTTCTTATTTCATCTCTGTTTTTATTTTATTTTAAATAAAAAAAATTTTAATTCCTTTTTAAACTCTAATCCTATTCTCATTTTTACTTTTTTTTTTTCAGCTAGCTTTGTTTTATTAATGTATGTTTATATTTTTTATTATTATCAGAATAAATTATATTTTAGTGTTCTTATTTATTGACATGAAATTATTTAAATAAGCTGTTTGTGTGCTGTGGTTTTTTGGGGCAGCTCATCATTCTAATATTAATGCTGCTATTAGGGTTGGTAATGGGTAGAGTAGGGTAGGGTTTAAATTCTACCCTAATCCTACCCGCAGGTTGAGAATCTCTCAATCCTAACCCTATCCGCACTCTCAAGTTCTAAATCCTACCCTACCCTACCCGCAGAAACATAAAATTTTTTTAAACAAATATAAAATTTAACTATTCTAAATTTCGTACATATTAATAAAATAGAAAATAAAATACTAAGTTTAAATTAAAATTAAAAACAATAAAATCTTAAAGAAACCCAACATAAAATTACAAGTAATATGATCGTCAGCTAGTTTAGTGGTTATTTCAAGTTTTTATAAGAGGAAGATTATGAGTTCAAGACTCACTTTTTTCACTATATAACTTTTACATATATATTATATAATATATTAGGGGTGTGGGTAGGGTATACCCTAAATCCGTACCTTACTCTACACGCAGGTAAATTCACACCGTACCTTACCCTATTCGCAATGGGTAGGATTGACAACCCTATCTGAATGGGTTGGTCCGGATTGGATACACGCAGGTAGGGTATATATTACCAGCCTTAACTGCTATTGAGTTACTTAGACAGAGTAATTTCTTGTCATTTTTGTTAACTATTCGTCTATTTGCTTATTAGATTATTATGATTTAGTTTTTTGTGAAGTTTTTTTGGTCTATTTCTAAATGTCGTCTAGATATTGTTGACTTGAATAATATTAAATTATATGTTGAAGATAAGGATATTGGTGAGTTGTGATATGTTCGGATAAATCATATGTAATAATATTGAATATGTTAGTTTTTTAAGTTCAATTGATAATTAAAATTTTAGATATAGAAAGATATATAAATGATTTCTTGTTGCTATTGAATTATGTCATTTATGTAAAAAAAATTGAATTTATATTATTTTAATGATGGAGTTAAATAAATTATTGATAATTTATTTTTATTTATACTATTTCAGAAAAAATTTAGGTTACTTTAGTTTGGAATTCAAGAAATGAAAATTCACCTAATTCACATAAATAAATTGAATGAATTGGCAAACGTGAACTCGCTGTTTTTTTTAATGACATAAGTTATCGCTGTTGTTATAATGATTAACATTGAACACCAATTTGTTTCACATTTGCAGGTGGTCATCATTATTGGATCTTAAAACACTACTTGATTAGTGACTCCTCATTTTCAGAAGAGTAATTGTCTATGAATAATAATATAATTCACAAAATTAATAAATTAGATATAAGACAAAAAATTAAATAAAAAAAGGTATATATTCATGATACTTTATTTTAACCCTACTGCATATAGTTCATACTATTATTTAATAGAGAGAGCACTAATGAGAGAATTGAAGCTTTGTTTGGTTGGAGAGAAATATAATAGAAGTTCATTTTTTTCTTTTTTATATTAGACTACAAATATGATTTAGTGCTATTGTTTGGATGTTAAGATTGCAAAAGAAATATTACCATCTAAGAAGATACCATTCAAATTTTTTTTTAAAATTTATAAATTTAAGTTTACTATCAGATTTATCCTTGATAAATATCCTTGATAAATCTAATGATAACAAGTTCAAGAATTTCGCCAAATAAAAATTTACATCCGTCGCTAAATCTGTCGGTAATTAGCGGCGAACGAAAAAATTCGTCAATAAATAATTATTGACAAGGTTTATACCATCAGATTTATTTCACTGTTAAATCCAACGATAAACATATTAATACTGTTGTAATTTTTTTTAGTAAGTATACGAATAAATTCAATAATATATCCGACGATTTTTTTTATAGTGATAAGTACATTTTTTTGTCATTTCTATTTATAATTAGTATACTAAGTAAATAAGTTATTTTTCAACCAATAAGCTCCCAAACAAATTTTTTTTACCTTGCTTCCCTGCCTTATTTGGGTTATTCTTTTGTATTGAAACTGCCATCTTCAACCCTTTTCAATCATTTTGATTTCAACTTTTAATTTTTATATTGATGCCATTTTGATGTTGGTCTTCAGACCCTTAGGACCAAACATGTGAGTAAATTTTATATTTATAATTATATTTTATTTATGCTATTATAAGTTATAAATTATATTTATAAAATTATAATTGAAGAATAATTTTTTTAAAATTATATATTTTGAATTTATTTGAAAGGTCTCGTATTAGAAAATCATAGTTAATAATGATAATAATGGTAATAACGTTAACTTAGATGTATCTGGCTTAGCTTCAGTTAGCAAGGAATTTTTAGTCTAACATGTAGGTCACATGTTGAATTTGTTATTCTATATAGACACACAAGAGAAAAGAATTACTTCTAGAGATAGAATCGTCCAAGTGTAAACTATTTGATTTGATTTCTGCATTGAAAACTTCTTTATTGATTCATTTATTTGTATAAATTATTATTTTTAAATAAAATATATTTTAATAATACTGTTCATATGATTTCATGTGAATTATAAATGTATTATTTAATCATTTAATTGTAAAATTCACTTGGTTTATTTAAAAATTTTCAGAAACAAATAGTCAGATATGTGTGAACTTTCCAAGAATAATTATCTGTAATAAATAGTACTTATTTTTTTATTATGTTTCTAGATGATATATACTTCACATGTTAGAGACAAAAAAAATTTAGTAATGCTTATTTATTTTATGTTTTTATTAAAAAATAATAAAGAACTTATTTATTTTAGTACTTGTATTTTTTTTTAAATATTTATAACATTTTTATTTCGTTTAAATTTAAATTTGTTAAGTATTATTTTTTTGAGCGTTTTTCATGGCTCATTTTAAACCGATGGATCAAAAGTGAGAAGTCTTTAATGAGATGATTTACGAGGTTCGTTGTGCTCAAATAAAATAAGGATAGGCGTACCAATGTGTAGCAATAGCCAATCGTGTCAATAATCAAACTCTTGGCAAACTTATACGTACATGTTTACGAGGGATCATTGGAAGAATGCTAAAGTTTCTCCATTAAAATTATTAAAGTCGATGGATTTTATCCATAGTATGGTCAAAGTTCTTGTCAAGCATATCTCCGTGCTTCCGGGAAGGACCATTGGAAGAGGTGGTGGAGTTTCTCCTAAGAAACACTATCTATGCTGTAAATTTAAGCGTTAATCATAAAAACGTTTTGAATGAAAAATTGACTAAATTTAAATTCGAATTATGTTAAAATTTATTATATATATATATAAATTAATTATAATTCTAATCTAAAGAAGTTATTTTTATTATTTTTTTGTTATTTACAGTATTTTTTAGTCCAATAAATAAAAAATTAATCTGACACGGATATAAACTTCATTTAAGAGTTTATCGTCGATCATTCTAATTCCTACGCTTTTTTTTTTGTCATGACTAATTCCTACGCTTATTTAAACAAACGACTAAACCGATTACTCAATTAACTGACATTGATTATGTTATCTTCATAATTGATGAATAACAAAATGATAAAAACTCAAAGCTGGCCTAATTCTAACTAAATAAAACAATTTAAATTTAAAATAATAACAAACTTATCATATATTAAAAAATGATGTTATGCATAGTGCATTACACAAATAAGAAACCCTAATTACGTATAAATTGAAAAATTAAACTTTACTATTTTCAAAATTTCAACAAGGAATTTAAATGATAGCAGCCACAATAATTTGGAGTAGCATAATGAAGGGTGAGTGGGAGGGTTGAGGGATGGTAGAAGCAGGCACGTGGATGAGTGTGAGGAAAATGAGAATTTTGTGGAGTTAACGCGGTTTTGAAGGGAATCTGGCACGTGACAGGGAAGCTAAGTTCCATGAAAGAAAGTGGCTATATTATAAAGAAAGAAAGATAGATAGATAGATAAAGCCATGGAAGCTCAAAGTGGTTCCATTCTATTGTTTATATGATTTAAATCCTTCCAAAACTACGAATCGATGCCTCAAACAAACCTCTTTTAGCTGTCAATCCATCCAAAACATTACCCTCACGGGACTTCCTTAGCTTCCTCTCTTTCTCTCTCTTCTATTTCACTTAAATACCCTTCTTCACATTCATCGTGATTGAGTTACAAAATGAACATTTCCTATATTATTTAGAATAACTATATAAGTACTAGGAATAATAAACATCTTTTCAAAAACTTAGACTGATTTTGGGGTTCACTAAGGATCGAATTTTCAACCTTTCAGATCTAGCATTCTAATATCATGTCATGATACCACTCATCCCAAAAACTTCAGCTGATGAAAAAATGTAACACTAATAGTTATATCTCTAATACTCTATAAACTTCCATTATCCACATTGTACAAATATTTCATTAATTCCTCGTACTTCTCCTTTTAATTTTAATCAATCATTGCTAAAATCAATTTATACAATTAATTAATGTTATGCACATTTTTAAATTTTAAACTATTGATAATTCGTTTTGTAACGGTTTAAAATTGCTGTAAAATCCTAAAAAATCGCCACTCATTCCTGCCTCTCTTGTACTGAAAAGAAATCTTGTTCGGGCTTTGGGAAAGTGTGAAATGATGAATGTAGGAACGGATTATGATTTATGAGGTAGATAAATGTTGTTTTCACGAATTATGAGTGCTTCTTAATTAAGATAGAACCAAACAAAAAACAATATTGTTATGAAAAAGTATAAGGAACCAAAAGTTTATCAGCAAAAAACTAAACAAAATTACATTAATTTATATTAATAATTAATTAATTTTAAATTTTTTAAATTTAAAATTTAAAAAAATTTAAATTGATTAAGTAAATCTAACTAAAACTTATAAAAACCTTCCTCTTTTCTCTCACATTGATCTATCCACCTCCAACAATTACAAATTCGAAAAATATATAAAAGAACATCCATTTAATATGAAAAAGAAACATTCTGATACTTAGTAGAAGAAACATTCATATATATTAACTCGTAAAAATTTTAAATTCATCCAAAAGTATTTGGCTGGGTTTTGGCTGATATGCTTTTGGTTCCTTAGCTTTCCTCTATTGTTATATATATAATAATAAAATAAAACAGTAATTTGATTTCACATTATTTCTTGTTATTAGTAAGATTTAGCAAGCTAGTTTAATGTGTGTAAGTAAGTGCGATGTCTTATCATTTTATATAAAACATAAAGGGTGGTTGAAATAGGACAATTATAATTCTTCATTCTTATCAAAACTATTTTAATTTATATTATATATATATATGATGAATTTTAGTATGTCTATGTCACGATGATTATGTAAGTATTGTTAAAATTAAAATTATATTTGTTGTATAACACTTTTCTTAGTAACATTTTTTAAAAAATGTTGTTTAACAATAAAAAATATTATTTTAATTTTAATAATACTTTTTAAAATATCAAAATTACCATAATTACCATGTATATAGAAGGAGGGGGGGGGGGGGGAATAATGAGGTCAATTTAGTAAATGACTAGTGAAATGAATAATTTTGTTGTGGGGATACTTGGGTAGTCGTCAAGGAAACAAACAAGAGATAACATATATAATTTTGTAACCTCAAACATTCTATATATATATATATATTAAAAAAAAACAAAAATAAAAACCTCAAAGCCACATATATATGGGAATTGATGAGTAAGGGTATATAGACAGAGACCCTGTAAGAAGTTATCAGAAGAACAAAAACCAAATACACAAAAATTATTGAAGTGAAAAGCAAAATAATAACAATAAAACTAAGAAGAAGAAGAAGAAGAAAGCATGGCTTCTAGTAGGGAGAGAAGAAGGGAGGCTCTTCAACAAAAGTTGAATCAACTCCGAGATGTTACAAATTCTAGTGGTGTATGTAATAATTGATTCTATATTATATATGTAGGTTTATGTTCATGATGAATTAATATAATATATATCAATCAAGCTCATCACTATTTTTACTCAATTGCAAAAGCTTCTTCATATTGAATAATAGTTTTTTTTTTTGGGGTTTATTTTGCAGGTGAACAAAGCTTCAATTATTGTGGACGCATCCAGATACATAGAGGAGTTGAAGCAAAAAGTGGAGGGACTGAATTCCGAGCTTGTAATCCCTGAAACATCTTCGTCAACCTCTCAAATTGATGATGAACTACCTATGGTGCCTATTTTTTCTGTATTTATTTCATTTGATTATTTTATAATATCTCTTTTATCTTTTTTCTGCAATTTTTTCATATACATGTGAAATCGTTCTCAAATATATCAAAAGTTTTTAATAATAGATAAAATACGAACAGAATATGATAGTTATTTCAACAAAGACATCTTCATATAATGATATTGTAAATTATTAAATGATTTGATATATTTGTCTAAAAATTATTTAACAGTTTATAACATTATCTTCACATAAAAATGTCTTTTTAAAAATAAACACAAAAAATAAGGACAAATTGCATGTTTAATATAATAATAAAATAAAATTGCAGGTGACTGTGGAAACCCTAGAAAAAGGTTTCCACATTAACGTGTATTCAGAGAAGAATTGCCCTGGTATGTTGGTCTCAATACTAAAAGCATTTGAAGAGCTTGGACTTGATGTTCTTGATGCTAGGGTTTCTTGTGAAGACACTTTCCAGCTTCAAGCAGTGGGTGGAGAAGTAAGCCAACATAATATTTTATTATTTGATTATTTTTTCTTCCTTTTGATATAGAATATACTAATTAATCCTATATAATTATTCATTAAGTGGTTTTGAAAAAGATCATTCATGACATAATATATACAATAATTTTTATAATTTAAATGTGTAGAATTTGATTTTTGGCGTGTCATTTTTTAGAATAAAATATAACTTCAATACAATACTTCTGTTATTTTGGATGAGTTCAGTTATAATTAAAATAAATAGTACTTATTGCTAATAATGGAAAAAAAGTATTAACTAAAAAATTAGTTCAACAACTCTTTCCTTAACTGGTTTACAACTTTTCATGATAAATAGGTGTCTGACCATGAAATATGAATACCCTTGTACTTGAACAATTCATACAATAACATATATTATTTAGGGCCTAAGAGTATTATTACATAGGAGTATTATTTCAGCATGTATATATTTTTAGCAGCAAATAGACAATTTCAGGTAATATAACTAAGCAGTACTCAAGTTTTTTGTTTTTATATATATTTTATTGTTCTTTTCTTATTTCCTAGTTGAGCCTAAGAATTCTCAAAAATGGACAAGAAATGATTCTGGCTTAATCTAAATCTCAATATAATAAAATATAGCTATTGGATCAAATAAATTAAATTAATGGAAATTACTTAATGTATTCTTCTTCAGGGATTGAGACTTTTCAAACAAATTATTTTTATATGGATATAAGATCGATCACGGTAAACATTGTTCAACATTTATTTGAGCAACATAACTATATATAGAAGCTTCTTTTCAAGGTGTACGAAATAATAGAGAGAATCGATAATATTATTGCTTAAAATTAATCATATTAACACAAAAAAAATGAAATTACTATATAAAACAAATGAAAAAAAATATAGAAGAAATGTAATATTGTGAATAATAAGAAATCAAGTTATTATAAATTCTTATAATTATTTACATATAACTATTACTTTTATATTATTAGAGATATAACTACTTATATATATCAGTCTATTAGTTTAAAATTAAAAAAAAGATATATATATATATATATATATATATATATATATATATATATATATATATATATATATATAATATCAGAATTTCTATAACTTAAAGATATAGACTTTGATCCTTGTTGACAAAAAAAAATCAACATGATACCAATAAAAGAAAAAAATATGTAAAAACAATTTATATAAATAAAAAATTCTTGAGCGAAAATATTTATTAGAGATATAACTATTTATTTATTTATTCCTATTCATTATTTAAGCTTTTGGAAGAATAAGGATGTATATGCTGCACCAATTATGTGGTGAAAGTATTTAGTATTTAGTAGTGGTTTTGATTTTGAAGTTTTCATTTCCAGCCTTTTTCTTGTTGCTTTTGAAGTTCCAGAGAATGTGCTGGTTTTTAGATTTTACTTTAAATTTTGTTTTATTTTTAGAAATATATAGTATTATTAGTGATTTAAGTTTTAACATACTAGTTAACTAGATTGATACAACATAAAACTTCTCTCTCTTTCTAAGCTGCATTTTGATATTTTCTTCAAGACAAATATAAGGATAATAGAATAACATATTCTCGTTTGATTATAAAGATAGAAATAAACACTTTTTTTTTGTCTGAGAAACATAAAAAATTGAATATTTTCTAAAAAATTGGGAAAAAAACTATTTGCCTTTATATATATTTTTAATGAAATTACATGCAAACAAAACTTAAGAATTGTAGGTAAAAAAAAAATACAAACAAATAAATAAGCTTAAATAAATTAATTAACAAAATGAAAATTACTTATATGGACAGAAATTACTCTATAGTAACCACCCTCCCTGGGTCTCTATCTTTTTTCTCTTCTCTACTATTTTTTTCCCTCGATCGATCAAACAGAGATGAAAACAGTGTTTCTCTTAAATGGATTTCTCACTAGCCATATGTAGTATTGCATGCGCTATATATATATAGAGCACTATTGCCAACTAAGCAAATTAAAGAGTTGCATTATTATTAATAGTTATTATTGTCTACTTGTCAAACATGAGTACTTGTGGGAAATAAAATAACACACATTATGCATAGATACAATTGAAAATTCCTATCACGTGATTCTAGTTATTCCTTCTGAAATTTGGATTGATAAAAACTATTTGGTTTAATTTCTTTTGCAGAGTCAAAAGAACAATGATACTATTGACGCACAAGTGGTGAAGCAAGCAGTGTTGCAAGCAATCAACAAAAGTAATTACTAAATAATAATTAAATGTAATAGTATTGGAAGCACATAGAAAAAATTAATAAAAAGCTTTGTTTTTTAAATATATATATATATATATATATATATATATATATATATATATATATATATATATATATATATATATATAGTAGTATAGTACCTTTTTTAATCTTTATTAATGATTAAAGTATTTGTTAGTCTCTAGCTTTTGAATTAAGTTTTAATTTTGTTTTTAATATTTAAAATATTTAATTTTATTTTGTTTATTATTGTCCTCTAATCAAAATTAATATTTTTTTCTATCATTATCTTACTTTCTTTTTATTTTGTTATTATTTTCATTCTCAATTTGCTAAAAACATAATTATGGCCATTACAAATCTATTATTATGATTATTGTTGCTATCTAGAAGATGATAACGAAAAGGGATATTTTTAGAAAAAAAAATAATTAGAGGATTAAAATAAGATAAAATAAGATGTTTGTAATAAAAATAAAATATTTTAAATATTAAAAAAATTAAGACTAAGTTCAATATTAAGTATTTAAAAAGTACTTTATTCTTTATTAATTTAAGCTTAAATTTTGTTTGTTGAAGTGAAATAATAATTTGTGGCAAAACTAGAGTATATCTGGCCCTTATACCTACACAAATATAAGATAACTTAACATTTTTTAATTTAAACAAATACTTACTAAGTATTAACTGTCAATTTTTTCTTTTTTAATAAAAATGATGGCTTAACATTCTCCATTATACATATTGATTCGGCCAAGCATCTTCTTGGTTAGTGGGAAAAGAATGAATGGACAGCCATAGACTCCAAACTTCATAGTGCCATTATATGTTTGCATTTGGTGGGCCGATCGAGAAAGCAGATTGACAACGAATTTTCTTACCTGAATTGGGCCTTTTGGGCCTAGAGGCCAATAGACTGATAATCCTCTCTCTTTATCTCATTTCATGCATGGGATATGTCCATGTAATGCTTTTATAATATCTTCATTCTTGGATTAATCAAACCTTAGGTCCACTGTCCACCATTCAAATTCAACAAAGTACACTATAAATCGATTTGCGGTTTAGTCTAGTGACATTTGTGGGGTTTTTTATTTTAATAAATAAATTAATTATAATAATTACTGAAATAAATAATTTAAAAATATTTATTAAAATAAATATTTCTCTTATTTTATTTACACGATAAACAAAATAATTTTGCATGTATTTCGTATGAATGAGATAAGACATGTGAATAAATATCTTGTTTGATAAATATCTCGTTTACCATGTATTTTTAAAAAAAAAAATTAAAATAATAAAAAATATTAATAATATCAATAATTCAAACTTTTAACATGTAATTAGTACATAAAAAAATTAGTAGAAAAGATTAAAATAGATATATTTAATCAATAAATACTCAAAAAAATTAATAAAGATTTTCTACTAACTTTTTTATATACTAATTGCATGTTAAAAGTTTAGATTATTGATATTATTAATATTTTTTAGTATTTAAATTTTTTTTAAATACATAAACTATAAATAAGATAATATCTCGTTTATAGTATAAATGAGATAAAAAATATTTATTTTAGTAAATATTTTTTAAATTATTTATTTTAATAATTATTATAATTAATTAATTTATTAAAATAAAAAATCCGACATTTCTGTAAGCTCGCTAGAAGGTACATCGGGATTCAAAATTCTAATTATAACTAGGAAATGAATATATAGAACCTATAAAAAAAAGTGTGTCAGGGTGTATGACCCAAAAAAAAAAAAATAAATTACATCACAACCTTTGCATATGGCAGGATAGAATTTTACAAGCTACATTATCGACTTATGTAAGACATGTATGTTTTACAGTTTTAGCTAGAGATATTTAGAGGAATAATATGAGAATTTTAAATAATTATTTAGAATTTAGATCATTTTGTTAATTAGAGTCTATTTTTTTATAGAAATAATATTAGTTTTATTTTTTTATAAATAAATTTATTAACATCTCAATCATATGATTATTTACTTTAATTACTCGTAAATTTTTATTTTAAAATTTATTGTGTATATGTTATTTCCAAAGATAAAATTAAAGCTATAACACTAAGATAACTCAAACAAGTCCCACTTCTCTTAGTATTAGGCTTGGTTTGACAAAATTTTTATTTTTTAAAAATTATAATGTTTATGTTTGGTAAATTAAATTAAAAATAATTTTTAATAAATATAAATAATAATTATATTTAGTAAAATAATTTTTAAAATTTAAAAATATTATAATAGTTATAAATATAAAAATTAAATTTAAAAACTAATTAATTTATGAGATTATATTAGAGTTTTAAATTTTTATAAAAACAAAAAAATTTTGAAGAAATTTATTTAGGTATTTTAAAAAATACTTTTATCTTATAAAAGTTGCAAACACAATACATAGTCTATTGTACTTTACAAAAATACAAGTACTTCTTCAAAAAACTTTATCAAACCAAGTCTTATATCTCATGATTAAGTGTTATGTGCTTAATTATTCTTTATGAACAAAATTGATGAGAAAAATCTTTTAGAAGTTTAGGCCCTATTTAATAAAATTATGTTATCTTTTTAAAAATAACTTATTAAAATTAAATTTTTAACATAAAATTTTTAAGACATTGTAATAGCTATGTTTGTAAAAGCTTTCAATAAACACAAATTATAAAAAATATATTTGATAAATTTTTTTAATATTTAAAATTAATTTAATAAATATAATATAATAAAAAATGAGAATGCACTTTTAAAAACACTTTTAATTTTTAAAAATATAAACATATAATTTTTTATTTACTAAATATAAAAATAAAATACACACGTGCCTCTTAAAAATATTTACCAAAACTGGGCGTTATTTGGTGTGACACATATTTTTCAAACACTGAAGTATATTTTAGTAGTATAGATTAACACTTGGTCGTGGAGCATGGATATTACTACTATAAATAGAGAAATAAGAAGTTCAATGTCACCAATAACAAAAATAAGTAGGTTATTTCCTAATATACGGCCATATTTGACTTTCAAAATATCCTAGTCTACGGCCTATGGGCTGGTCACGAAGCCCAATTATCATAGTTATTTCCTTTCTTCTTGCACTAGGGTCTAATTTTGATTCTGATTTTGGACAACATATGCCTTGGATCCATTAGATTTGGAAATTTCCGTGGCATAAAGAGTGGATTGGTCTGCAACCAAAAAAAAAAATAAATAAATAAATAAAATAAATTGGTCTAATAATTAACTTATTAATCTACTTAAATAAGTATTTTAAATTCAAATCTCTTTTTGTGTATAAAATAATTTATTGACTAATAACAAACACTTAAATAAAACTCAAATTCTCTCGACAAATTAAACATTCACTTATTAAATTAAAAAATACTGTAAAAAATAAAAAACCTAAGATATCCACACATAAGAATAGTACGTGGCTTAACTATATAGTATATAATGGACGCATGGAGTTTTGCAACCGCTACTTGTATTAAAAAGTTCATAGGGTTTGCCCTGTATGGGGCAGCGATCCAAATAAAAGGGTCCATTGAAATCCAACTCTTCTTGTTCTCTTGGCAGGGCGTTTTTTAAAAAAGAAACAAAATTTCTTATACAATTACTAATAGGAATGGTAAAATTAAATTTATAGTGAGATTCTATTATATAGATTGAAAAAATATCTATATTTTTACTTAAATAAATAAAGAGATTCTAAAATTATTTGATTCTCTTAAATCAATTTTTAAAATAAAAATTTTCTATTTTTATTATTATATAAATTGTTCTAAAACTATGTATTTTAGATTATATGTTAAATATTATACTCTAAGACGATTTATGGTTAAAAATTTTTTAAAAAATTATTTATAAATTATCTCAGAATAATGAGCTTTTCAAATTGAACGTAAATTGTCCTATCCTGCGATAATTTATGCTTTTTACTCTTGAAACACAGTAGCCTAAAAATATTTATGTTTAAATTTAATTCTATTGACAAATATACATAATTATAACCATTAAAAATTCTTAAAGTAAGTAAATTCAATAGTTATATCTCTATATGTACATATATATATATAATGTAATAAATAAGATCTATTTATTTTTATCCAATAAAAATTATTGTCCATTATAGATATTGATCTATCTAAATTACTAATGTCCTTTTAATTCGCATGTAAATCGTCACAGGATTTTAAAGGTTAGCCTCCAACACCTAAATCGTTACCGATTTTAAGATTTAGGTTTGAATATAAATTGTCTGAAACTGTTGTATTTTAAGAATAAAAAGTATAAATTATCACAGGATGAAACGATTTAGTTCAATTTGAAAAATTTATTATCCTGAAATGATTTATAAGTAATTTTTGAAAAGACTTTTAAGTATAAATCATTTCAAAGTGTAACGTTTAATATATAATTTAAAACATACCATTTTGAAATGATTTATATATTAATAAAAATAAAAAATTTGTGTTTTAAAAATTAATTTAAAAAATTAAGTAATTTTAGATTTTTTCTTTTATTTAAATAAAAAAATTTATTTTTTATTTACTAACACCTGACGTGCTGAAATTTACTTTTGTGCAGTTTAAGGCTGCAATGAAATTGTGTTGATATGACTAATATAGTCATTTTTCTTATAATTAATAAATTAAAAAAAATTTCAAGTGTATTGATATATCGATATTTCAGTAATTTTTAATCGTTGATTTTAATTATAAGTTAAAAATTATTAAAATACCAATATATCGATATACTTAAAATTTTTTTAATTTTAATTATGGAAGTGTTTTTCAATTTTCTTTTTCTCTTTTAGGTCAAGTAAATTGTGGTAAGCTGTGATTGTTTTTGTGATGTGGTGAACGGATTTATTAAAGTTTTCTTCTTATTAATGGTAACAAATAAAAATATGGGACTTTGTTTTTATAAATATAATTATGGACATATTTCTTTTCATTTTAGTTCTAGTTTTTTTTTTTTTTTTTTTCAGGATTTTGTTTTATTTTCAAATTTCATCCAATATAAATATTGAAATTAATTTGAAATTAAATTTGTTATATAAAATTCAATTTTATTGTTATTGTCATTGTAGTAATTTTAATTAATTAATGAAAAAATAGTAATTGTTAGAAGTAAAATATTTTGAAGATAATACAAAAGAATTAAGATGTTAAATATTAACAAATTTGAGCTACACATTTATTTATTTAACCTGTGAATCTATTATTACATTTGGTAATTATTGTTTATTCATAATTTGTTTAAAAAAATAAAAAATCATAAAAATATTGGATATCCATTAATTATTTTTTAAAAAAAAGTATAAAATCATAGTTTGTCAACATTAATTTATTTTTTATTATTGTCTTCAATATTTTACTTCTATTGAGACATTGAGTACTATTTTTGCATTGGCTAAAATTACTACAGCAATAACAACAAAAATAGATCCTACAAGAAGTTTAACTTTAAATTCATTTCATTATTTGTATGAAATAAATTTTGAAAAGAATCAAAACCCTGAAAAAGATTAAAAAAATTTGAATTAAAGTGAAAAGAATATACATATAATTGTATTTAAAAACAATAAAAAGGCCGCTGTCATTGGGTTAAAAAATATTAATAACGACGTTATAACTGATAAGTAGTGGCCCAATCATCTCACTTCATTCAAGAATTGCACAAATTTCATAGTGCCAAGTGTTGGTATAAAAATGATGACACATAATATCTGTATCAATAGATAATTTTTACGATTTATACCATAGAATCTGTCAGATATAATTTTTCACATCTCATAGCCTTTGTAATAAATTATGCAACTATTTAAACAACAATTTATCTGGGTAGCTTTGTCTTATAGCTTGATTATACTGGTTATTGATTATTATTACTATAGTAAGTTAATTAAAAATTGTTAGTATTCTTTTGGTATTTTCTTTTTTTAGTTAGACAATTTGTTGAGATCTATTATTATTAGTTTTGTTGAGTTGTATAAAGTTAGTTAGAATAGTATAACCATATATATAGCTGTCATTAGTATTATAACTAGTGTGATTCTTTATTAATACAAGTTTATTACTCACTTTTATCTCAATTTCTCTGGTTATGTGTTCTTTTCCACACACATGAAATTTTTACATGGTGCGGTGAGCGTAGATGGAGGAACACGAAGATTCTGATTGAGGAAAGAGTAATTTTTTCTCTGATTCGCGCATTGTTGATTGCATTCAGAGAATAATGAAGAATCCAGCGTCAATGTTAACGCAGTGTTCATGAACCTTCCTTTTGCTCAATTTTTTTCGATCTTCACATTTTTCTCTTTTGTTTTCTTCAACCTTTTTTCATCTGTTTTCTTTTTCTTCTCTCTTGAACTCATGCCACAGAGTTTGATGAGAGCTCTGTTGTTTCACTGATTTTCTAACAGTGTGGAATAACGAGTTTCCGATCAACAAGATTGAAAGAGAAAGGTTGCGATTTCGGGTCTCAAATTCGAAGTTTCACAGATCGAAAGCCTATGGAGGCGAATTCAAGTACTGGATTAGGAGGAGCCACTCCTACCATGGACATACATCAATGCTGCGTTTTTTAATCAAGTAGCGCAGATTTAGAGTCACATTATCAAGCAAACCAATCCGAATCAAGATTTGGCAAGTCCTTACTACATTCTTCCATCTGAAAATCCAGGTATACCTATCACCAATGTTATTTTTACTGGTGCGAACTACAGTGCATAGAGCAAGGCCATGGTCATTACTCTCACTTCAAAAAACAAATTGAAATTTGTTGATGACACCATATTGAGACCAAAGAAAATTGATCCAATTTTGAAGACATGGCAACGATGCAACACATATGTTGTAGCCTGGATAAATCTTTCCCACAACCCAGACATTTATCAAAGCATTCTTTGGAACAACGTAGGTTACGAATTGTGGAATGATCTCAAACACCGTTATTATCAGGGTGATCATTTCAGAGTAGCTGAGTTGAATGAAGAGGTATATGCGCTCAAGCAAGGTGATATGAATGTTACAGCTTATTTTTCCAAACTAAAAAATCTTTGGGAAGAAATTGATAATTTCAGATCTGTTCTCGCCTGTGATTGTGTGAAATATGATTGTGGACTAGGGGACTGTTCGAATGCACAGAGAGGAGGACAAAGTCACAAAATTTCTTCGTGGCCTTGGTTAACAATACTCCACCGTTAAGTCACAAGTCATGTTGATGGATGAACTAATTAGTGTGAATAAGATCTCCATGATCACTCAACAAGAAAGGCAACTCTTCGGCTTGGACAATGATTTAGAGGTCAAGATTTTGGCCAGTGCTACTTCTTCTTCTTTGAGCATCGCAGGTTCCTCATAGAATGTAGGAAAAGGTCAGGACAAAAGAGAAAAGAGTCAAGCTGAAAAAAGGCAAGGTGGCTAGAATAAACTGCAATACACCCATTGTGAAAAATCTGGGCATACTGTAGACAATTGCTACGAAAAGAAAGATTATCCACCCAACTTCAAATCTCGTTTTGACAACAAGAGCCCTACCCTCAATTGTATAGCAGCCGTTGACAACACTGAAGATGACAATGATGATCTCAATGATTACCAGATGGTTAGAAGTGAAACCAACATCAATGAATTCACTCCAAAACAACGAGAGACACTTCTAGCATTGCTCAGCAGGCATGATGCACACCATACTTATAGGGTTAGCCAGGTTTCAACCAAAATCACTCCTTCTCCTCATTAAAGTAGAATGGTTCATATTTTGCATTTTAATTCTCATATCAACGGTCTAAATATTTCCACCCAAAAACACAAGTCATAGGTCATAGACACTAGAGCCACGGATCACGTGTCTTATACCCTAGCAGATTTTCAAAATCACTTTAAAATAAATTCCATTATTATTAGATTATCAATGGTGCACTCACTTCTAGCTGCATTATGGAAACCATTATATTTTCTGACAATCTATATCTCACCAATGCTTTGTTCATTCCCACCTTTAATTTCAAACTCATATATGTTTTCAAGTTAACCACATCTTTTCATTGCAAAATGAGCTTTACTAATAAGAATTTTGAGATACAGGATCTGCACACTTTAGGGATGATTGGTGCAGCTAGCAATGTTGATGGTTTGTATCTTCTGAATAAAGAAATTCAGACTCTCCCCCACATCACAATGGTTTCTAGTAGCACTAATTCACAACATTTATGACTCAATAGATTAGGACATCCGTCCCATGATAGGCTGGTTGCATTACAAAAATATTTTGATTTCATTGATTGTAAAATAAGTCATGAGCCTTGTCACTCATGTCATCTTAGCAAGCAAGAAAGACTGCCTTTTATTGATAGCTCTACTATTGCAGCAACTGTCCTTGAGCTAATACATGTTGACATTTGGAGACCTGTCTCAATTTCCACATTCCTTAGTAAACGTTACTTGTTAACTATTACAGACAATCATTCCAGATTTACCTAGATTCTTTTCATGAAAACTAAAGCAGAAGCTTCTCAATTAGTTAGGAACTTTGTTGCTTTCGCAAAGACTCAATTTCATGCAGTAGTGAAAATAATAAGAACGGATAATGGCCTTGAATTCTTGATGCCTTGTTTCTACGATTCAAATGGAATCATTCATCAGTGGACTTGCATTGAAATACCCTAACAAAATGGCATTATTGAGCGCAAGCATCAAGACATTCTTGTTGTGGCTCGAACTATCCTGTTTCATGCACATTTACCTAAAACATTTTGGAACTATGGTGTTGGACATGCAATTTTTTTGATAAATCGTTTATCTACCCCTTTTTGAAAAATCAATCACCTTATTAAGTCCTCTATTAGAAATTATCTGACATTTTCAACATCAAAATTTTTTCCTGTTTAGCATATGCTGCCAACCTTACAAGGAATAGAACCAAATTGGATCCGAGAGCAAGAAGGTGCTTGCATCTTAGATTCAGGAAGCGAACAAAGGGCTATTTACTTTTCAATTCACAAACTCGAGAGATTTTCTTATCTCGAGATGTTCAGTTTTATGAGGATTGCTTTCCTTACTGAAATGTAAATGAGTCAAATAATGAAGTTTCTTCAAAGTCTTATATTACATATAATGCCTCTCATGATGATTTTGATTACTGCTTTTTGGAAGGTACCCAGATTCGGGTTTTGGGCAATAATGGCATTGCCATTCCACAATTAAATCCTTCTAACGATAATTCACAACACATCAGCACTTTAAATCATGATGATGCATTACGTGATCTACGTAATGATAATGAAATTTTGCCTTATCCAGAAATTCATGATCATTTAGAGTCTCCATCCACATAATGGGTTCAAGTAGTAATGCAGCTGCCATTCTTCCATCTCCTATGTTGCATAAAGATGTTGTGATGAGGAGGTCTATGAGACAAACCAGCCACTTGCATATTTGTAGGACTATGAATGTCAGGCCATCAACCATGCTCAGCCCAAATCACAGCTTTGCACTCAAAGGTATCCTATCTCTAATGTCTTATCATACACTAGCCTTTCTCCCATGCATCTTGCATTTTTCCTTGCCATTCAAAATTTAGAGCCAAATCGCTATGAGGATGCTGTCCTTCAACCCTGTTGGTAAGAAGCTATTAAAGCTAAACTCCTCGCTTTGGGGGTGGCATGATCTAAGAGTGATATTGCTCTGTATCAACAAAAGTACGTCCTTGACTTGCTTAAGAAAACTGGATTCGAGAATTGCAAACCTGCCACCACACCTATCGACTATAGGGTTAAACTCAGCAAGGATGTTAGAGAATTGCTCATAGACTCTACTCCATATTGCAGGATTAGAGGCAAACTTCTATATCTTTCTAATACCAGACCTGATATAAGCTATTCTATTGGGAAGTTGAGTCAATTCTTGGATTGTGCAACTACTGAACACCTAAAAGCTACGCAAAGAGTCAATTCTTGGGAAGCTTAGTCAGTTCTGTAGCTAACATGATTCGACCTTAATGTCATGTAGAGAAAATGGCTCCCAAGTTGCTGCTATGAAAATGCTCTGGACTGCCAGAAAAAATATTGTCGCTCGAAACATTCAATTAAAAGAAGCCGGTGAATTTGCCGATCTCTCCTCCCCTTCCAAGTCGGATTCGGATTCTTCTGCCTCGATAAAAATAATTGATGATTGGTGCGGCGAAATTGTGAACTATACTTTTTCACAACTCTCATAATCCCCGGTAGTGGCTCCAAAAACGTGGTAGCTCAATACCATGGCATTACACAACTTCGCACAACTAACCAGCAAGTGCACTGGGTCGTCCAAGTAATAAACCTTACGTGAGTAAGGGTCGATCCCACGGAGATTGTTAGTATTGAAGCAAGCTATGGTCATCTTGTAAATCTTAGTCAGGCAAACTCAAATGATAATGGTGATGAACGAAAATAACATAAAGATAAAGATAGAGATACTTATGTAATTCATTGGTGAGAACTTCAGATAAGCGCATGAAGATGCCTTCCCTTCCGTCTCTCTGCTTTCCTACTGCCTTCACCCAATCCTTCCTACTCCTTTCCATGGCAAGCTCGTGTAGGGTTTCACTGTTGTCAGCAGCTACCTCCCATCCTCGCAGTGAAAGCTAATGCACACACTCTGTCACAGTGCTGCCAATCACCGGTGTGGTTCCCTCCCCTACCGGAATAGAATCCAGTGATTCTTTTGCGTCTGTCACTAACGCCCAGTAGGTTACAGGTTTGAAGCACGTCACAATCATTCAGTCATTGAATCCTACTCAGAATACCACAGACAAGGTTAGACCTTCCGGATTCTCTTGAATGCTGCCATCAGTTCTTGCCTATACCACGAAGACTCTGACCTCACGGAATGGCTGGCTCGTTTGTCAGGCGAGCACTCGGTTGTCAGGCGATCAACCATGCATCGTGCAATCAGGAATCCAAGAGATATTCACTAAGCCTCAAATGCTTGTAGAACAAGAGTGGTTGTCAGTCACTTTGTTCATGGGTGAGAATGGTGATGGGCGTCAATCATCACCTTCATCAAGTTGAAGAACAAGTGATATCTTGGAACAAGAACAAGCGGAATTGAATGGAAGAACAATAGTAATTGCATTAATACTCGAGGTACAGCAGAGCTCCACACCTTAATCTATGGTGTGTAGAAGCTCCACCGTTGAAAATACATAAGCATAAGGTCTAGGCATGGCCGAATGGCCAGCCTCCCAATGATCTAAGAACACAATGTCCAAAGATGATCTAGAGATCTAAAGTGATCAAAAGATATAAAGATCCAAAGATTTCTAATACAATAGCAAAAGGTCCTACTTATAAGAAACTAGTAGCCTAAGGTGTACAGAAATGAGTAAATGACATAAAAATCCTCTTCCGGGCCCACTTGGTGTGTGCTTGGGCTGAGCAATGAAGCAAATTTCGTGTAGAGACTCTTCTTGGAGTTAAACGCCAGCTTTGGTGCCAGTTTGGGCGTTTAACTCCCATTTGGGTGCCAGTTCCAGCGTTTAACGCTGGGATTTCTTGAGGTGACTTTGAACGCCGGTTTGGGCCATCAAATCTTGGGCAAAGTATGGACTATCATATATTGCTGGAAAGCCCAGGATGTCTACTTTCCAACGCCGTTGAGAGCGCGCCAATTGGGCTTCTGTAGCTCCAGAAAATCCACTTCGAGTGCAGGGAGGTCAGAATCCAACAGCATCTGCAGTCCTTTTTGGTCTCTGAATCAGATTTTTGCTCAGGTCCCTCAATTTCAGCCAGAAAATACCTGAAACCACAGAAAAACACACAAACTCATAGTGAAGTCCAGAAAAGTGAATTTTAACTAAAAACTAATAAAAATATACTAAAAACTAACTAGATCATACCAAAAACATACTAAAAACAATGCCAAAAAGTATACAAATTATCCGCTCATCAATGATCTGACTCCTCATCCAGCTCCTCTTTCCTCTAGCTCGGTAAAACAAATAGTTCCTCCTCGACCTTCCAACCTTGAGCCAAACCCTAAGAAGTGTAAGACTTTAGAATTAAAGGGCATTTATGACCAGGGCTTTGATGCCTTTGCTTGGATGAGAAACACATTCTTTCCTACAGTTTTATCAGCATGGATGGTATTTTCATAAAGAGCCATCTTCAGGTTCTTGTCCGAGGTAGAATTCGGGCAGTTAGTGTTTGTACAGCTTTATTGAGAGAACTGGAGAAGGCTCCTCATGGTGCCACTCAATGTACTTTGACTAATTTTCAAGCTGAAGTGACATCTTTGAGGGAGACAAAAAAAATTGGAGGGTGAAAAGGAGGCGCTGGTGTCCGATTTGGCTAAATGTCGGGAGAGAGTAAAACAAGTTGAGGTCGCCTTAGCCATGGAGAAGGGTTTAAAAAAGAAGGCTGATGAGAGTTACACCAGGGTCTTTCGGGAGAAGCTCAACTTAGGTAGATGAGGTTGTCACGTCTAGAGATAAATATACAGAGCTTGAAGCGACAAAAGCTGAAGGTATGAATGAGATGGTGGAGAATCTGAAGGCTCAGTTCTGAGTTGTTACTACTGAGACGGACCTCTCTCTTATCAGCCCCAACAACATTGTGGTTGATGGAAAGATTGTCCTTGCTCCCCATGCTTGACCTGAAGACCTCAAAAGTCTGAGGTGAGGGAGCTTCTCAGAGCTTTCTAACCCGAACGGAGGATGAGCCAGACATACCTCCTCCTGAGGAACCCCCTATTCCTTCTGAAGCTATTCTGACCTCCTATACTCAGCCTAAAGATGCTACTACTGGTGAACAGCTCCTTCCTTTATAATTCACTACTTTGAATGGCCCGACATGTGGGTCTTTTATAGACAATTTAATTTTTTGTAATAATTGTAGTTTGAACAACTTCTATTTTGGTGTTTTAAAAACCCTTTTTCCACTATTTTGATAGTGATTTTTTGCATGAAGGATTGTGTTGTTAATCATCTCTTCTTAGTTGGTACATCTGTTAGCTCAGTATAAATTTCCTTTAAGTTGGGAAAGACATCGGTGAAGTACGTCGGTCATTTCTAGGCCTTTCGTGCATAAATATTGTTTTTCTTTAGTTATTTGAATTCTAACTTTAAGTAGTCGGAATTATACTAATTTGTACCTCGTCGCTTCATCTTGTCGACCAAACAGGTCGGACAATGATTTTTGTAATTTTTTGGGTTTAAATGAGTGCATTTGAAATGGGAAATTTGATAAAAGATGAGTTATTATTAATAAGAGGAGAAAGAGATTTACATTGGTTTTCTTGCTACTAAGGATTTCTTCTACTCTTAGCCCTTGCTATGGTGCCTCATTAAAAACTCCTTCAGAAAAATCCTTCTTGGGAAAAAATCATGAAGTCAGAAAAAAGAGTATACCATAGAGTAAGGTGCGCTTTCTAACTATAATACCTTTTTAAATTACATGATTGCCATGAACTTAGGAGCTCTTTTCCCTTCAAGTCAGACATTTTATGGTAACCTTTTTCTAAGACTTTGACAACCTTGTAAGGTCCTTTCCAGTTTACAGCCAGCTTTCCCTCACCTGACTTTTAAACTCCAATGTCATTTCGGATTAGTTTGAGGTCGTTTGTGGCGAAGCTTCTACTGATGAATTTCTTGTTGTTCCCTAAAGCCATCCTTTACTTCAATGCTTCCTCCCTTATCCAAGGTTGTTCTTGGACCTCTAGAAGGAGGTCGAGTTCTTCTTTTTGTGCTCGTACATTTATTACCTCACCATAGAATCTAACCCTGGGAGATTCTTCAGTAACTTCTATAGAAATCATGGCTTCTATGCCAAAATTAAGTCGGAAATGTGATTCCCCAGTTGTTGATTGGAGAATTGTTTGATATGCCCACAAGACTTGAGGGAGCTCGTCGGCCCATGCTCCCTTTGCGTCTTGTAGTTAGCGTTAAATCTAGCTAACACGACTTTATTTGCGGCTTTTGCTTGTCCATTAACTTGGGCGCGTTCTATCGACGTGCACTGGTGCTTAATTTTGAAGTTTGCCACCAAGCTTCTGAAGGCTGAGTCGGTGAATTGAATTTCATTGTCCATGATAATGGAGTGTGGAACTCCAAACTGGGTCACAATGTTCTTATAAGAAAACTTCCGACTTCTCTGAGCTATGATGGTTGCTAAGGGTTCTGTCTCAATTTACTTAGTGAAATAATCAATACCTATTATGAGGTACTTTACTTGCCGGGTGTCTGTGGGAATGGACTGAGAAGATCTAAACCTCATTTGGCAAATGGCCAAGGTGAAGTGACACTAATGAATTCTTCTGGAGGCATTACATAGAAGTTGGCATGCTTTTGACAAGGTGGACACTTTTTAATAAAGTCGACCGCTTCCCTTTGCAAGGTCAGCCAAAAGAAGCCGACTCGAATCACTTTCTGACTAGTGATCGTGCTCCTAAGTGATTTCCACATATGCCATTATGAACTTCTAAGACCTCCTTAGTCTTGGAGGTCGGGACACACTTCAATAGAGGTGTGGATACTCCTCTTTTGTAGATAACATTGTAAACCAGGGTATAGTTTTCTACTTTCCTTATGAGCCTCCTTGCTTCTCTTTCTTCTCCTGGAATGATATTGAATTTAAGATATTCGATTATGCGGGTCATCCATCCTAGGTTTTGGTTGGATATGGTCATTGTGCCCGAGTTGTCGTCTCCTTTTAACACTGATAGTGCGTGAAAAATTTCTTGGATCAGACTTCTATTACTGCTCCTAAGTTGGTGCTGGCTAATTTAGAGAGGGCGTCAGCTCGGATATTGGATTCCCGAGTTATATGTTGGACCTTTGTTTTCGAGCACTGAGCTAATTGTTCTCGTGCTTCATCTAGGTATTTTTTCATGTTGGGATCTTTAGCTTGATAAGTCCCATTGACTTGGAAGGTTATACTTGAGAGTCACTAAACACGATCAATCTTTCTATCCCAACTTCTTTAGCCAGCTTCAAGCCAACAAGTAAGGCTTCATATTCTGCTTGATTGTTAGAAGCAGGAAACTTGAACTTTAATGATAGTTCAATCCGAGTTCCTTCTTTATTTTCCAGAATAACTCTTGCTCCACTTCCAGCTTTTTTGGATGATCCATCCACATATAGACTCCAGGTTGTAGGATTTTCTTGGCCTTCAGTGTATTTGGTTGCAAAGACGGCCAGATACTGGAATTTGATTGGTATTCAAGTTTTATAACTTAAGTCAAATTCGGACAGTTCTATGGTCCATTGTGGCATCCTTCCTGTAATGTCTGTCTTTTGTAGAATTTACTTCATGGGTTGATTAGTTCGGACCTTTATAGGGTGAGCTTGAAAATAAGGTCGAAGCCTTTTGGAAGTGATGATAAAGGCGTATGTGAAATTTTCTATCTTTTGATACTTTAGTTCTGTCCCCTACAGAGCTTTGCTTTCAAAGTAGACGGGTTGTTGTCCGTGTTCATCTTCTCAGACTAAGGCTAAGGCTATAGCCCGACTTGCAACTGTTAGGTAGAGAATGAGCTCTTCTCTTGAGATAGGTCAGGTAAGGATTAGAGGTTGGCTGATAAATGTTTTAAAGTTTTAGAAGGCTTGTTCACATTCCTGAGTCCATTCAAATTGGTTCCCTTTTTTTTATTATTGAAAACAAAAGGTAGAGACTTTAGAGCTGAACCCGCTAGGAACATGGACAAAGCTGCCAACCTTCCATTTATTTGTTGGACTTCCTTGAGGCAAGTCAGACTTTCCATCTCTAATATTGCTGTGCACTTGTCTGGGTTAGCTTTAATACCTCTTTGAGTGAGCATGAAGCTTAAGAACTTCTCAGCCTCCATTGGAAAGGTACACTTTGAAGGATTAAGTCTCATTTCGTGCTTCTTTATTGTGGTAAATACCTTAGCTAGGTCGGACAAGAGATTGAGGCGTCTCTGGTCTTGACAAGCATGTCATCTACATATACTTCCATCAATTTTTCAAGGTGAGATAAAAAAAACGTATTCATCAATCGTTGATATATGACCCCAGCATATTCTCCTGGTCCGGCTTGTACATCAGAATTTGGTTGTAACCTGAATATGCATCCATGAAAGATAAGATATCTATATCTTGAAGCTGAATCAACCAAGGTATCAATGCTTGGAAGAGGATATGGATCCTTGGGATACGCTTTATTGAGGTCGGTGTAATCAACACATATTCTTCATTTCCCGTTTTGCTTTTTCATAAGGACAACATTAGCCAACTACAAAGGGTATTTTGCCTCCCTTATAAACTTGGCTTCTATCAAAGCTTGCACTTGTTCTTCTACGATTTGTGTTCTTTCAGAACCAAGCTTTCACCACTTTTGTTGAATAGGTCGGGAGCCTGGATAAACGACAAGTTTGTGACTTATCAGGTCGAGATCAATGCCAGGCATATCGGAGGCTTTCTAAGCGAAGAGATCGGAGTTTCTTTGTTAGAGCTCAATGAGATTTGCCTTTAAATTTTCATCCATGTTGGCCCCTATATTCGTTGTCTTTTCTTCCTGATCTCCAATTTGAACCTTTTCGACCTTTCCTTCAAGTTGTGGACGCAACTCTTCTCGTGTTCAGATACCACCGATCTCAATAGTGTTGACTTCCTTACCTTTTGTACTGCCTCTTAAGTTGAGGCTTTCATTGTAACACTTTCTTGCTAGCTTCTGATCTCCTTTTATAGTAGCAATTTCCTCTGCAGTTGGAAATTTCATGCATAGGTGAGGTGTAGAGATGACTGTAGCTAATCGCTTCAAGGTTGTCTGACCTAACAAAGCGTTGTAGGCTAATGCCACGTCGACCACAATGTATTTAATGCTTAAGGTTCTTGATTTCATGCCTTTATCAAAAGTGGTATATAACGAGATAAGACCAGAGGTCTGATCGGCATATCTCCTAACCCAAAAAGGTTGTCTGGATAAACTTTAGGTCCTTCTCTTCTAACCCGAGTTTGTCAAAAGAGGACTTGAATAGTATGTTGGCCAAACTCCCTTGGTCCACCAAAGTTCTATGGAGGTTTGAATTAGCAAGGATCATTGTAATTACCACGGGGTCATCATGACCAGGTGTTACCCCTTGTGCATCTTCTTTGGTGAATGAGATTTTTAGGTAGATTGGGAATTGCTGTCTTTCTTAACTTGATATACCTCCTTAAGATGTCTTTTGGGTGAGGAATTAGTAATTCCCCCTCTTGAAAATCCTACATTTATCATATGTATGTGTCTATCAGGGGTTTGTGGTGGCGATCTCGCCGACTTCCATCTTTATCACCTCCCTTTTTTTCCCTGGCGATCTAGCTGACCTTCTCTGGCCAACTTTTCTATAACATTTTTAAGATCATAACAATCATTGGTAGAATTCCCATATAGTTTGTGATACTCGCAGTATTCCGTCCGACTTTCAGCATTTTTGTGTTTTATGGGGCGAGGAGGCAGAAGTTTTTTAGTGTGACAGATTTTCCTGTAGATATTAACAAGAGAAACTCGGAGTGGTTCTTCCAGGATTTTTTGAGCTGTATTCCTCTTTTTTCTTTGTCTCCTTATCCTTATCCTGAGCTTGATAGGGAGGGTTTGGCCTTGAGACTGGATCTTTAAGTCGGAAATTCTCCTCCATGTTGATATACTTCTCTGTCCGATCTTGTACTTCATATAAAGAGGTTGGGTGTCGCTTTGATATGGATTGAGAAAATAGCCCTTCTCTAAGGCCATTAACTAACCCAATTATTATTGCTTCGGGAGGCAAATTTTGTATTTCTAAGTAGGCTTTATTGAATATTTTCATATATGCTCGGAGAATCTCTTCGACTTCTTGTTTTATCCCTAAAAGACTTGGAGCATGTTTGACTTTGTCCTTTTGAATTGAAAATCGGGTAAGAAACTTCCTTGCCAAGTCATTAAAGCAAGTCACCGACCTGGGTGGTAACTTATCAAACCACTTCATTGCTGCTTTAGTTAATGTTGTCGGAAAAGCCTTGCAACGAGTTGCATCTGACGCATCGGGCAGGTATATCCGACTTTTGAAGTTGTTGAGATGATGCCTTGGGTGAGTTGTGCCATCATAGAGATCCATGTCAGGGATTTTAAAATTTCTTGGAACCGTAGCCCGTACGATATCTTTTATGAATGGATCTTCTCCTCCAAAAGGGCTTTTAAAATTCCTTGGAACCTTAGCCCGTACGATATCTTTTATGAATGGATCTTCTCCTCCAAAAGGGTTTTCTTATCGCTCTGTGTTATTGGTAGGATTCCATAGGTCGGCTTCTAATTTCAAAAGCTTTTCCTTAAGTTCCCTTCGACGTCATACCTCTCTTTGTAGATATTTTTCGGCTTCCCTTTGTCGTTCAATCTCTTGTTCGAGTTGCTCCAACTGGCCTTGTTGTTCGTGTACGAATCCCATGATCTCGGTTAGGTGTGGGGACTCTTCGTTCTCAAGTGGATGTACCTCTTATTGTAGTCGTCGGGTATGAGGATTTCGTGATGTTCCTTCCCTATTAGGATCACTTGTTCCTTCTTGTCGTGGAGATATCACAAGGGCTCGGTCGTTGTCGTTATGAGGTTCTGGCTCAGACTCAGATGCGCTGTGTTCATCTTCAAATTGTTCGTCCGCCATGGTGGGGTATAGACTTTCAAGTCCCCGACAACGGCGTCAATGTTTCGAGGGTTACCTGAAACTGGATTGCTTTTGGGTTTAGACGTGAGATCCAGACTCCTTTTGAGGTAGTGTCCGACTTGTATTGGTGCCGAGGTATCGCCGTCCGAGTTCTTTATGAGGAGTTGGGAGGTAGTACTTGCAAAAGACTCTGATTCTTGAGTTAGCAAGTATTTTAAGTAAGTTTTTAGTAAATTGAATCTTGAATATACCTAAATATATCAATGTATTTATAATAAAAAAAACCATTTTTTAAATTAGTTCCATTTTAAATGGTGGAGGTCCATTTCTCTTTTTTAGAGAATTTGTTTAAATCTATATATATATAAAAGAAAAAAAAACCACCAATTTAACAAGTAAACTCGATAGTCAACATCGATTAGCATAATTGTCAACATTAACTATGGATAAAGGCAAATCAGCCTGCAAATAAATGAAAAAGCATAACTACATTCCAAGAGCGGCACATTGGCGAAGACAATTCCAATGAATATTATTGCTACATTTTTTCTTGTTGGCAAAGTTTCCTTTTCGACGACTAAGTAATGATTACGATTCTTAAAAGAAAGGTTTTATACTTTATGGCCGTCAATTAGTATGCATCACTTTTCGTAGTTTCTGTATAGTTCTTGTTTGTTTTGATGCGTAGTATTCCTGAAAGCTAGCTGTGACTGAAAAGTCAACATAGAAAATATTATTGGGTGCAACCTTTATAATTTCTACAAATCAAAACGTTTTTTTTTTCTCTCAATTTCTTTTAATTCGAAACACTAAAAATTAATTAGAATTAAAATTTTATTTAAAAATTTATTATTGGTCAATAAATTATTCTATGTATAAAATGAGACTCAAATTTTTAATATTTACTCAAAAAAATTAACGAGCAAATCACTAAACTGACATTATTCTAAATTCTTTTTTTTTAAATCAATAAAATTTAAATTTTAGACTTTTAAATTATATAAGTTCTGATATTTTGATATTATTCTTTTTTGTTATTAGTATTATTTTAACTTAATAATTAATTTATTACATATCAAAATTCTATTTAAGAATTTATGATTAATTAATAGATTATTATATGTATAAGATAAAATTCAAATTTTTAATACTTATTTAAATAAATTTATGAATTAATTACTTGACTAATTTAAATTATTATCAAACTATGTATTTGCCCATACTTTTTCTCAACAGTACTTTATTTTATAAAATAAGCATAAGTTGTAGTTAGGAAAATGTTCTAGTGGCATGTATAAACAATTAATTGAGTTTTTGTTGAAAATAAAAACATTTCACTATCAAGAATTTCGTCTTTATTACATTTCTGTCTCCCTCTTTTCTAATAACCACTACGGATAATAATAAATAATGATTGGCAAATTAGAAGTGCACTGTCTTAGAAGTTGAAAAATCACGTTATTTATATTAATTAATTATCCGCAAATTTGCAAGAAGTGGCTAACTGTATTTGACATTTTGACTTCTATGACAACCATTAATGCATATAGAAAAGCTCGAGTGCATGCATGGATACTTAAGTTTTATGAATTGACCACATCTGAATTCTTTTTTATTTGGTACATGCATCGCGTTAAAAATGACATAGATTAAAAAAAGAAAAGAAAAGTAAGAGTATGTGAACATTAATATATAGTATTTTAATTAAAAAAAAACTAATTTTTAATTAGTCAATATTAATAATTTTAGTATTTAAATTTATAATTTAAGATTTAGAAGGATTGTTAATTTATAATTTAAAATCTAGAATTAAGATAAATAAAGTAATTCCCAAAAGTTTGTTGATATTTATTGAAAAAAAATTGGTTAATAGTATTACTAAATGGAAAATAGTATTACTCTTTTCCATAGGAAATACGAAATGAATATGAATAAAACAACAATGTTATATATATATATATATATATATATATAAAATCTGCCACATATTTGGTGTTCATATGAAAAGTTTAATTATGTTGTCGTAAAAAATTTTAATTATTCTTTTATAATAGGTTTGATTATAATTATTAATGTTTTTGTCCGTAATAATATTATAAAAATATATTTTTTTGAAATGATATTATTTTTATTTTAACATTATAGATTATGACAGAAAAAATTTATAAAATTAAACTATTTTCATAAAAAAGTTGTAAGAGACAAAAGTCTCTGTTGATGAAAAAGATAAAGATCTCTATAGTGGCATAGATAAAAAAAACCAAATAATAAATTTTTTAGTTATTATTTTTATACGAAAGATTTTAATTTTTTACTAATAATTAATTTTATTAACATTCATTATCTAAAACTTGATAAAAGAATTTAATGTGTATACTTTTATATTTGATTGAGTGTTAAGTCTGTTCCACAAATAAAAATAATTAATTTTCATGTTTGTTATTTAAAAATAATATTTTTTTACCTATATATAAAAATAGAGTTAGATATTTGTATAAAAAATTTATATTGATAGCTATAAAATTAATTCAATAATGTTTTTTGAAACAATCGAATCCTGATTCTAATTATTAATCATAACATTACACTACAAGAAAAACACTGAATACCATCGGATTTAGTGTTGGACATTAGCGGCGAGTTTACCGGCAGATTTGGAAATAAATTCATCAGGTAAAAAAATTACCGTTGGATTTACTTTTTCGCCAGTAAATTTGTCGGTAATAATTGGAGGGAAAAAAAAAGAAAAATTGGCACGATCATTACCGTTGGTGATTCGAATTAGTGCAACGCTGCATTTTGGTCATTCGCAAAGCGTTACCGTCAGATTTATCAACCGGTAAATCCGACGGTAATCGTACCCTAAATTCGAATCACGAATCTTCTCTCTCTCTCTCTCTCTCTCTCTCTCTCTCTCTCTCTCTCTCTCTCGCCCCCCCCACAAAATGCCTTCGGCAGCCCCTCCACCAGCATAGATCACCACCAACTGCATTTAAAGACTGCGTGGACTCCCACTATAAGAAAAGTACTGAGTACTGCCATATTTAGTGACGGTTGTTACTGGCGTATTCAGCAGCAATTTTGGCATCGGATACAAACAAAATTTCGTTTCCATAATTGACTACAGTCGGATTTTTTATTCTACAACTAAATTCGATGGTAATTAATGGCGCAAAATCTTATTTTACTAGTGTCAAATTTACCGACGGTTTATTCGTCGGCATATTCTGCCAATATAACAGTTTAGTGAAACGCGACATTTAGACACTTTACCGGAAAAAATTTCCATCGGTAAATTCGACGTAAAATTGGGGTAAAATTCAAACGCAAAATTCTTTTCCCTCACTTCTACGAACTCTCTCTCTCACACACTCTCTCTCTATCTCTCTTTCTTTATCTCTCTCTCTCTTATCGTCTTCTCTCTCATCTCAGGCTCACATCTCCTTCGTTGAAGCTGCCGTCGTTGCCACTACCACCTGGAACTTCTACTATTGCCATCGCTGCACGTTGTCCTCACTACTGCTGGAGTTGTTGCCCCCGCCACTGCTGTTGGTGTTCGTGGCCATCGGTAGTGGTCACGTTGTCGCCATCTTTGCTGCCTCTTGACACTGCCACACTTCCACCATCTTGCAGCCATCATCAGATTTTGGTATAGTTTTTTTTTATTTTTTTAGATTTTTTGTGAGTTTAGGATTTTGTTAGGTATTTTATTAAATTAGTATAATAAAATTTATGATTAGGATTTGTTATGTTAATTTAATGTAAATAGAAATTAAAGAAAGGTAAGGTAGGTTAAGTAGGGTGAGATTTAGAGTGCTTGAGCTGTTGAAAGATTTTATTTAGTTTGTTAAATTAGTTTCACCTTGTGAATTTAATAAGTTATCTTTTTTATTAGGACGGTGCTACTGTTGTCTGAGATTGATTGGAGTTCGCTTCTTTTGTAGGCTGTGCATCCTCGTGTTCCAAGTTAGTATTCTATCTCTAAATATAATCAACTATTTAAGTTTTATGCCGGACTTATTTTTCTAGGATAGCATTTTAGGACAGAAGTAGGAGAAGGTCACGTAGAGACGCCTTTTCGAAACCCCTTGTTTGCTGGAAAATTGTGGAGTTATAAGGGATTGCGCACTAGAATAGTTAGGATTTGAGGTATTATTGAATGCGTGTTTCTTCTAATTTATGCCTGCAGCTATTTTCTCTGTGAAAACTAATAAATTTATTTGGTAAATGCCTCTGGAATAAAGGGAAGTTCTACCAAAATTTCGTTTAAATTGTTTAAAACATGTTTGTTCTGTGAGAAAACGATAATCGGATTTGGTGGGAGATTCTACACCCTGTCGAATTTTCTAAAAATTTTAATAAATTGTGTTGTTGGTTGAATTCTACGGTGTTTGTTGCATGATGATTCCAAGTCATCATATGTGGATGCATGATAAGGATAACAGTGGACCAGGGGATTTAAAACCTAAATTCTTTGAGGGGAATGATGAATTTGTTGCATATGTCTTCAACATGGAACCGTTTAGGTCTTAAGGGGGTATCTAGGTGTCCGTGCTATAAGTGTCGGCTAACTAAGTGGTTAGGACCTTCAGATATAATACTTCACCTTTACCGTAATGGGTTCAAGGATGGAAATTGGATGTGGACGGAACACGGAAAAGTGGATGAGCAGGAAATTAATCAGTCTGCCTCGAATTTCAATAGGTCTAGGGGTCAATCAACGAGGGTTTGAGTGGTTAAAGAACTAAAAATGAAAAAATGAATTGGGAGGGTAACCAAGAGAGATACAACGAGATGGTATTTAATACAAAAGGTGTTACTGATATAGAAGATGCTGAACAAGAGCCTAACCCAGACGCAAAGAGCTTTTATCATCTGTTAGACCGCGAAACTCTTGTACGAGGGGTCTGTTCATTCGAAATTGTCTAGATGTGTTAGAATGATGAGTATTAGGGATCTATGTTCTAATAAACTTAATGTAAATGATCTCACAGTCATGGAGAAGATCATTCCGATCATACTTTGTAAGTTAGAGATGATATTTCCTCCCGAATTTTTTGATATCATAGAACACTTAGCAATCCACTTGCTGTACGAAGCAAGATATGTGGACCAGTCTAATTTAGATGGGTGTACCCATTAGAGAGGATGATTAGATCATTCAATCATACCGTGAAGAACAGAGTTCGGATCAAGGGTAGTATCTGCGAAGTATTCCTAGCTAAAGAAACATCCGCATTTTACTCATTCTATTTTGAGTCTTATGTTGAATAACGTAGAAAAAAAGTTGGAAAGAATGATGAGAAGGAAAAATTCTCGTCAGGTGGACCAACGTATCCAATATTTTTTCCCGAAAAAAGTTGTGTAATATCCTTACTATCAGAATATCATGCCTAAATCATGATATTGCTAATGGTAAAAGTATTACCTATATACCCTGTATTACCTACTTACATATAGGAGCCTTTAAATACGAAAATTTATAAGAGAAGGTATTTCTTTTTTTTCTTTCTTTTTACATACATACATACATATATACATACATACATACATATTCTAATTATCTTAAGAAAATCAATAATTACTACAACTCAAATAAATACATTCATTTTCAAGAATAAAATACATCCAGTATACTTCTATATACATATTTATATACATATAAAAAATAATACAATCTCCTGTCCCATAATAAATAACAGCAAAAAAAAAGTAACTAAATACAAATTTGCTTTACAAATAAACTAATGCAGTCCAAATGTTCAGTAAACTTTTGATAGGCTTCTTCGTCTATTTCTTGAAAACTATTGGGTTGTCGGGGGTGAGAACCTAACCTGAAGGTCTCAGTAGAGAAATTTCGTAATTTTCATAAAATGATATATAAAATAAAGTTTGTTTTACGACAGTTATCATTACTTGTCTTATGAATCTTTCTCTTGGGAATTCCTTATCTTCAAACTTTTATAATTTAACTGTCACTCTTTCCAAGCTCATTCCTCAATACCAATTCTTCTTAAAAATATTCTTTTCTCCACTACAAGAAAAACATCAAGTACCGTTGGATTTAGCGTCGCACATTAGCGTTGGCTTTACTGATGATTTTGACGTTGAATTCATTTGGCAAAATCGTTATCGGCGGATTTTTTTTCTGATGGTCAATTCGTAGGTAATACTTGGAGGGAAAATGGGAGAAATAGGCGCCAAATTGAGCGGGGGATTTATTGTCAAAACAAATTGTCAGTAAGCCCATTTTAGTTAAACGATGCATTTTGGTGACCTGTAACGAGTTACCGTCAGATTTATCCGTCAGTAAATTTGATGGTAATGAACCCTAAAATTCAAAGCACGAACCCTCTCCCCGATCAATTCAAAATCTACTCTCTCTCTCTCTAACCTCTCTTATCCCTTTCTCTCTCTAGTTGCCGCCTGTCCCTCCTGTTGCCGCCTCCCTCTCTCCTTGCACTGATCCCAGCGACGTCTCCAATGCAGTCATTGTTGCAAACCCTAACCTCCATGCAACCGCCGTTCTTCTTACCGCCAACGTCTCACCATTCTTTGCATTGCCGGCTTCTTTCCCTAGTCTAACATGCTTCGTCATACGCCGCCAGGTCTAGCTTCGTCGTCATCTGGTAGGTCCAGGTTAGTTAATTATTGCTTGCTTAATTTTTGTTCTGTTTTTAACCTGTATTTTATAAAAAAATGTGATTTTGTTAACTTAATTTGTAATGTGTTCAGAATGATTTAACTAAAACTAATTAGTTAATTTTGTGTGTGTTTATGAGCTTTGATATCTTATGATGATATGTATGTAATGTAATTGATTAATTGCATGGTTATCAATTTATGATGAGACTTGAATTTGTCAATTTGTTAAATGGGAGAGTTGACTTTGTTCAATGGAAAGCTTGCTATTATTAATTTAGTTATGTTCCTGACTGCTGATTTTGTGTACGATTGCTAATTATATGATTATCAATTTATGATGGAACTTGAATTTGTTAATTTATTAAATGGGAGACTTGAATTTGTTGAATAGAAATTTTGCTAATTATTGATTTAGTTATGCTGTTGACTACTAATTTTTTGTGTGATCGCTAATTTTGAATTTCTTGAATGAAACGTTTGTTAATTTTTGTGTGTTTTTTATTTATGCTATCCTTCAATCAGATATATTTTGTTTATTTATCTCGTAATGTAGCTATAAAAGTGACTTAAGTTTGATTTAATCTAGTAAAATAATAGGTATTGATTTTTTTATTAGTTTTTAAATAATAGATTATGATATTCTTTGAAGAATTGGTAATATATTTTTTTTTGGGTTTTAAGAATAGGTAATTTTTTTTGTTGAATAGGAAATTGTTATTAGTTTTTTTTGGTATCATTTCACTAACTACATTTTTGGTATCAAGTAATGATTATTGGTTGTTACATCCCATATATACTATAAATATGCAAATTTGGATTTATATCTGTCACATTTTATTATGCTTGATTATATATATTAAATTGATTCTAATTAAGAATAAATAGTTAATCTATTTTATACTTAAAGTTTTGCATATTGCTTTTGCATTGGATTTATGCATGTCACATCTTATTGCTTTAGATTTAAATCCTGAAGGCTTCTTCTTTGGTTGAATTGAATTCTTATAAAATTAATTGAGTGTTAAACGATACTATGGATTGAGATTGGTTGAATTTGTGGGAACTGTAAAGGTGGATACATGTCCAATTTTAGGAGAGGTTATGTTCAATTTTTTCAGAGAGTTTTGTTGAATGATTCAAATAGTTAATATATGCTGATTAATGTTAATAATATATCCTCTTTGCAGACATGACGACAGGTAGCAGAGGTAGATCTAGTAGATCTCGTGGTCATGGTAGAGGGAGGGTTTCCACCAAACCCCAGAGACTGTTCAGTCAGTGCCCTCTGCCCCCGACTGCCCCGTCGACCCCTGTGATGTCACAGGCGGGTCTAGCGGACTAATAGTTCATCATGGTCCCAAATCCGAACTACTTGCCTCCTTCTGCTATGCCCCTCTACAGATCCAGCAACAGATTCCGTGGTGGGTGGTTCCTCTAGTGCCTCCTAGTATGATGTCCCTCCACCACTGCCTGTTGGTGCACGAAATCTTAATCCCAACATCAAAATCAAAATTTCTTATGATCTCGTACTACTAACCAGCAAGTGCACTGGGTCGTCCAAGTAATACCTCACGTGAGTAAGGGTCGATCCCACGGAGATTATTGGTTTGAAGTAAGCTATGTTTATTTTATTATTCTTAGTCAGGATATCAATTAAAATTATCAGTTGGAATTATTAGAAAAATAAAAGAGCGTGAATTAATTACTTGTAATGCAGTAATGGAGAATATGTTGGAGTTTTGGAGATGCTTTGTCTTCTGAATTTCTGTAATGTAATATTCCATCCATGGAAAAGTGCAAAGTTCCTTTTATGGCAAGCTGTATGTAGGGTGTCACTATTGTCAGTGGCTACCTCCCATCCTCTCAGTGAAAATGGTCCAGATGCTCTGTCACAGCACGGCTAATCAGCTGTTGGTTCTCGATCATGTTGGAATAGGATCCATTGATCCTTTTGCATTTGTCATCACGCCCAGCAATCGCGAGTTTGAAGCTCGTCACAGCCATTCAATCCTTGAATCCTACTCGAAATACCACAGACAAGGTTTAGACTTTCCGGATCCTCAAGAGTGGCCGCCATCAATGCTAGCTTATACCACAAAGATTCTGATTAAGAAATCTAAGAGAAGCTCATTCAATCTGATGTAGAACGGAGGTGGTTGTCAGGCACACGTTCATGGATCTGAGGAAGGTGATGAGTGTCATGGATCATCACCTTCTTCATAATTAAGCGCGAATGAACATCTTAGATAGGAACACACACGTTTGAATGGAGAAATAGAAACAATTGCATTAATTCATCAAGACGCTGCAGAGCTCCTCACCCCCAACAATGGAGTTTAGAGACTCATGCCGTCAAAGTGTATAAAATTCAGATCTGAAAATGTCCTCCGGTGCAAAGTAAATCTCTAAAAGTTGTTTAAATAGTAAACTAGTAACCTAGGTTTACAGAAAATGAGTAAACTATGATAGATAGTGCAGAAATCCACTCTTGGGGCCCACTTGGTATGTGCTGGGGTTGAGACTTAAGTTTCTCATGTGCCTGGGGCTGTTTTGGGCGTTCAACGCCAGGTTGTAACCTGTTTCTGGCGTTGAACTCCAGCTTGTAACCTGTTTCTGGCGCTGGACGCCAGACAGCAGCATGATACTGGCATTGAACGCCAGTTTACGTCATCTATCTTCGCGCAAAGTATGGACTATTATATATTGCTGGAAAGCCCTGGATGTCTACTTTCCAACGCCGTTAAGAGCGCGCCAATTGGACTCCTGTAACTCCAGAAAATCCATTTCGAGTGCAGGGAGGTCAGAATCCAACAACATCAGCAGTCCTTTTTCAGCCTAACTCAGATTTTTGCTCAGCTCCCTCAATTTCAGCCAGAAAATACCTGAAATCACAGAAAAACACACAAACTCATAGTAAAATCCAGAAATATTATTTTTGCCTAAAAAAACTAATAATATTCTACTAAAAACTAATTAAAACATGCTAAAATCTACATGAAATTACCCCCAAAAAGCGTATAAAATATCCGCTCATCACCTGTCATTCGGTTGAAGATTTGGCACGATAGCATGCAAGCGTAAGTACATACAATTTTTTAGTCTTAAGTTTGTTAATCTTAATTTATATGTTTCTATGTGATTGTTAATGTTAGGCTTTTTTTCTAATAGATTTTCATGAAACAACAAGCTTGCACATAGGAGATCTCCAAGGTCATTAACTCAATGTACGATCACCTGTAGTTGAGCTACACGAAGATCCCTACTAAGACCAAAGAGCAATGATTTTAGAAGTGGGCGGTAAGAATCCAATAATGTTGAATTAATTAATTGTATTTGAACTATATTTTATTCTGACTAGCTAATGTTGTTGAATCACTTTGTGCTGTTGAAACTTATATAGGATACAGAATATAATCTCATGATCAGGAAGATCTACGACTACCAGGTAGCTAACCGACTTCAACAGATGATAAGCGATGTTCATCAGAGGTGCGACTACCTAACGACCTAGATCTGTCCATCTATCAAGAAGGAATTGGAGGTCCATTTTAAAAATGATGAGGGGTTCAAGCATCGCCGTCTGACGAACGTCGCTAATAGGGTTTCACCGAAGTCGTCGAAGTATACGGGTAGGTCGGCAACTTCATGAAGATGAAGAGCAGACCGGTACGTAGTTTGGTAATGTTTAATTTTTTAGTAGTTACTTGAATTAGTTGTTTGTTGATTTATTTTATGGGTTGAGTAGTCTAAGTCATTGAATAGTGAGGCGACACTGGCAGAGACCTTTAAGTATTACCATACCTTGAAGGCGAACAAGGAGAGATTTGCTGGCGAGCGGTCTGCGACCATTATGCGAGTTTCAATTAATTCTAACTTTCAAATTTATTTGGTTTAAAGACAATTAACTGTTATCCTAATCACAACGTGTGTGACACAGGAGGATTACACGTAGAGGTTGGAGGTTGCGACCCAGCAATCTCAACCGCCTAGTGGGAACGATGAAGCCAGCTCTGAGAACTTGGTGGTAGATTCTGATAGAGTTTGTTGCGAGACTGCCTCTAAACCCTACAAGAATCGCCACTTTTGGTTTTGATTGTTCTTCACTAGTGGCCTTCGCTGCTTCGCATTGGCGGCTTCCTCTGCCTTTTCCTCTGCCACCAGTCCTGCCGACCCCAATGAAATTGTCGACTTGAGGGAGGAGGTGCAGAAGCTGACACAGGAGTTTCACTAACAAGCAGAGCAATCTGAGCAGAGGTACAATGACCTTCTTGCACTTGTAGGAAGTGTCCTTGCCATCAACTCGGACCTGACGGAGAAGTTGGAGTAGCTAGATTATTTGCGAGAGCAGATGGAGGTGTACAACTATCTGAAGTGTGCTGGAGCCAACAACGTTGCTAGTATTAGCGGTAATGCGGCTAGTATGGTACCAACATAAGCACCTAGTCCGCTGCCTTAGCAGGGGGATCCCGATGATGACGACGATGATTATCGGGATCTGTAGGGTTTAGAACAAGGTTCTGAAAACCAGTTTGAATCGGTCGGTTGAACCAGTCGAACTGTGAACCGACAAGAAAAACAGTTCGAACAAATAACATAACCGCTTATTTCAAAAACCGAAATTGGACCGTCGGACCAGCCGGGAACCAGTAGATCGGACCAAACCGGAACCCGACCGATTTTCACATTTCAACTCACCGTTTTGAATTTTAAATTAAAAAAAGAAAAATGAAAAAAATAAAAAGAGCCTCACCGAGTCATCGTCTCCCTCTCTATCTCCCACTCATCTTCCCTCTGCATCCCTCTCTCAAATAAAAAAACCCTAGCCTCCATCGCTACTCTCTTCTTCAACCTATTACCGCCGCTGTCCTACCACCGTCGAATCTGGTCTAGCCATCGCCCCACTGCTTTAGCGTCGTCTCCGCTCGTCTCAGCCATCGCGTCGCATCGCATCGCATATGCTCAAAGCCGCCGTCCCACTGCAACTCATCTTGTGTCGTTTCTCGGTGGAGCAGCCGCTGTTTCGCCACGTCGGTTCTGGTCCACCGCGCTCCAGCCCTTCTCTGCTCCAGTTCTGCCGCGCTCCACCCTCCTCTGCTCCAGTTCTGCTGTGCTCCACCCTCCTCTATTCTAGTTCCGCCGCATTCCAGCCCCCACGACTCCAGTTACACGATGGTCTAGCCACCCCTTCTCCAGCTTCGCGACGGTCCAACCACTCCTTCTCCAGTTCCACAATGGTCCAGCCACCTCTTCTCTAGGAACCCTATGTCTATACCTTCATCATATAAGTGTTTCAATTTAGAAGATTCATATGATTCACCCTTTCACTTCTGTTATGTTGTTGCTCTGTTGTCTTTAATATTTTTGGTTTTATTGTGATTTTTTGTTCCTGAACTTGTTAAGTTGATAATTTGCTAAATTATTGGGCTGTTGTTGTCTTAATTTGCTAAATTGTTAGGTTGTTGTGATTTAATTTGTTGGATTTTTCTATTCAAGTTTTGTTGTTGTTTGTTTGATATACCTATTATTGTACTTCAGATTATTGGGTTGCTTTGTTTTTTTTTTTAAATTGTTAAATTTGTTGATTTTTTAAATTGTTATTGTGATTCTTGGGATATAGATTGTTTTTGTTTTTTGTTATTAGGTTATTGATTTTTTATTCCAATCTTGCTATTGTTAATTCATTAAATTATTGTTATTGTGATTCTTGCTGTTGAGATTGTTCTTGATAGTGAGTATATTAATTTGGATTTGTTGAAATTTGTTAGACTATAACTATATTTGGTGTGTTTATAATTGAGGAACAGAGAAAGGAGCAGCTAGTATTATTTCATTGATGGTTGTTTCAATTCTCCGTCTTCTCTGCTGCAATAAGCTCACCCTCACTAATTCAATCTTCCAGCTTAATAGTTGTGAATTTGCTTGTTTTATTGAGGGTTAAATTATTCACACTATACCTCATACTTTCCCTAATTCAATATAATTGTTGAGTTTTCCTGCATGGTTATATGATATTAGTTTATTTATATTTATTATTTTATTATAAAATGGTTTTTTCGGTTCAACTAAGGTCGAACCGGTTGAACCTATGAACTAGTGAATCAGTAGCTAGAACGGTTCGGTGACTGGTTCGATTTTCAGAACCTTGGTTTCGAAATTTAATTTTTTTGTCTACCTTATTGTATTCTACTTCTGTGACATTTTATTATCTTCAGACCATTTATTTTTAATAAAATAATTTGTTGATTTCTGATAATTTTAGATTTTTGCTAACAATTTCATTAACAAGTTTTAATTTGACTACTAATTATAGCTTAACTATGCCAAAAAAAATACCATGGGATCTATCGACGGAAAAATCCGACGGTAACTTGACACCTAAAGACATGATTTGGCACCAAAGTTACCATCGGATTAATCCAACGATAATCAACAACTCAGTCTCGACAAATTCATTGAATAAAATGATGGAAAATTCACCAGTAATTAGCGTCGGACTAAAATTATCCACTGGGAAACAGTTTCTGGCACCATTTATACCGTCAATTCCAGCACGATGGTAAATCTGACGGTAAAATGATTACCGGCGGATTTATTTGATGAATCCGATAGTAAATCTGACGGTACTCAACGTTTTTCTTTTAGTGCTCATAATTAACCAATTTAATTCCTTTGTCTTTTTTTTCTTAATTTCGATCACATATCCACCGACTTTCTATTCCTTTCAAGATTTATCATTCAGTCAATTTTCTAGTCAATCTCTTAAAAACTACAACACTTCACTATAATTCCGAACGAATAATCACAATCACAAACAATCCAATCACACACATTTCAATTACACAAGTTCCAACAAACAAACAATCCCAAGCAATATACAAACAAATATAATATGATGCATGCCTATTCTACTGGCCGTGAGCTCACGTCTCGGTTACATTGCCAGAGTTCGACACATCCGGTAGCTAACCCGGATATGGTCTTTCCATTACGTATCCCTAGAAAGAATATAATCGAGGGAGTGTGCCCTACCACCTTCTCTTGGAGGTATCACTAGTAGGAATAAATCGAGGAAGAGTGCCCTACCACCTTCCCGTGTAAGGCCGTGCTATATAAAACGAATGAGAGTTCCTTTTCACCTTATAACCAGAGAGAGAATGTGGGGGAATAAAATTGAGGGAGAGTACCCTACCACTTTTTCCACATCCACACTGTAACTCCAAGTAGCCAGGACAAAACCACCATCCTTGTCTAGTGCCGGTGCCTCATTAACAATGCAAGCGAGACAAAACCCATGTCTTTGCCACTCAATAGTCACATTTCAACCATAATCATAATCAATATCAAACATAATCATAATCAAACACAGTCACAATTGTAATCAATTTCATAAGTCTTAATTCCACATATCCCCAACTGTTACTAAAACATTTAACCTCATTATCAATCCGTGAGCAGGACAAAGCCACCATCCTCACCGTGGGCGGGACAAAACCACTATCTCCACATAATAACAATGCACTGAAAAAGCAAGACAATACCACTGATGAGCGGATATTTTATACGCTTTTTGGTAATATTTTCATATAGTTTTTAGCATGTTTTATTCACTTTTTATTATTTTTATTCAAAAATCATATTTACGGACTTTACTATGAGTTTGTATATTTTTATGTAATTTTAGGTATTTTCTAACTGAAATTGAGGGACCTAAGCAAATATCTAATTCAGAGCCTGAGAAAGGACTGCAGATGCTGTTGGATTCTGACCTCCCTGCACTCAAACGCATTTTTTTGGAGCCACAAAAAATCCAATTAGCGCGTTCTCAATTGGGATGGAAAGCTAACATCTCGGGCTTTCCAGCAATATATGATAGTCCATATTTTGCTTGAGATTTGATGGCCTAAACTGGCATTAAAATCCAGCCAGAAACCCTTTTCTGGCGTAAAACGCCAGAACTGGCACATTTCTTGGCGTTAAACGCCCATTTTGGCAACCAGGGTAGAGTTTAACTCCAATTTGAGGTACATGCACGTGGAAGCTTGAAAGCTCAGCCCAAACACTCACCAAGTGGGCCTGAAAGTGGATTTCTGCACTATCTACACCTAGTTACTCATTTTTCTGTAAACCAAAGTTACAAGTCTAGTATAAGAACTACTTTTAGAGATTCATTTTGAAACTTATGACATTTTACATCTCATATTGTATCTTCTACGACATGAGTCTCTAAACCCCATAGGTGGGGGTGAGGAGCTCTGTTGTGTTTCAATGGATTTATACAATTACTATTGTTTTCTATTCAATCACGCTTGCTTCTGTTCTAAGGTACTCACTCGTACTTCAATATGAAGAATGTGATGATTCGTGACACTCATCATCATTCTCAAATTTATTAACACGTGCTTGACAACCAGTTCTATTCTATCCGAGCTCAACGTAGTCATTGGGCGACAGCTTGAGTGCGTATCTCTTGGGTTTCTAATCCACGAGTTTGACTTGCATTTCCTGATAACAGAGCATTCAAACCCGTGAGATCAGAACCTTTGTGGTAGAGGTTAGAATAAACGAGCTTCAAACTCACGAACGTTGGGCACAGTGACAGTGTCCAAAAGGACAGAGAGGTCCTATTCCGACACAAGTGAGAACCGACAGATGATTAGCCGTGCGGAAGCTATACTCAGAGCATTTTTCATCTGAGACGAGAGATCCGATAGATGATTAGCCGTACAGAAGCTGTATCTGGACCATTTTCATTGAGAGGAAGGATGGTAGCCATTGACAACGGTGATCCACCAACATACGGCCTGCCATAGAAAGAGCCATGTGTGTTTGAAGAAGAAGACAGTAGAAAAACAGAGATTTAGAAGACAGAGCATCTCTGAAAGCTCAACCTGTTCTCCATTATTGAATAACAAGTATCATTCATTTCATGCTCTTTTACTTTTTACAAATGAAATCATTTTTTATCACTAATATCCTGACTAAGAGTTACAAGATAACCATAGCTTTCTCCAAGCCAGCAATCTCTGTGGGATCGACCCTTACTCGCATAAGGAATTATTACTTGGACGAACTAGTGCACTTGCTGGTTAGTTGTGCGGAGTTACAAAGGTGTGATTGCAATTCCGTGCACCAAGTTTTTGGCGCCATTGCCGGGGATTGTTCGAATTTGAACAACTAATGGTTCATCTTGTTACCTAGATTAGGAAAAAATTATCCTTTTGGTTTAGAGTCACTAAATTTGAGTCTTTTATTTTCTTTTCAAAAATATTTCAAAAATCTTATTTTTCTTTATTAATCTTTAATTTTTCTTTGAGTTTTTTTATTATTGTTTTTGTTAAAATTTTAAAATCCTTGTTTTCTTTTTCTAGATTTTTTCGAAAATATTTAATAAATAGATAAAAACCAATCAACTAATAATTGAGTCTTCTGTTTGAGTTTAGTTTCATGTTTTAAGTTTGGTGTCAATTGCATGTTTTTTATTTTCCTTTAATTTTTCGAATTGTATGCTCTTTTTATTCTTCATATTTTCGAGTTTTATGTTCCTTATTTATTCTTGATCTTCAAGCTGTTCTTGTTTATTCTCCTTGTTTGATCTTTAATTTTTCTTGTTTTGTGTCTTTCCTTGTTTTTCTTGTGCATTTTCGAATTATTAGTGTTCAAAGTATAAAAATTCTTAAGTTTGGTGTCCTTTGTGTTTTTATTTTCTTAAAGATTTCCAAAACTTAGTTCTTGGTGTTCATCTTGACATTCAATGTGTTCTTGGTGTTCATCTTGACATTCAAGGTGTTCTTGGTTGTTTTCTTTGTTTTGATCCAAAATTGTTAAGTCTTGTGTCTTTTTATTGTTTTTCTCTTTTCTCATTAAATTCAAAAAAATATAAAAAATATCTTTTCCTTTATTTACTCATCATTTTCTAATTCCTTGGGTTGACTTAGTCAAAATTTTTAAAATTTGGTAGTTTCTTGTTAGTCAAGTCAAAATTTCAATTTAAAAAAATATATCTTTTTAAATCTTTTTCGAAACAAATTCTTTTCAATTAATCTTTTATAAAAATTTTCAAAATCTTTTTCTTTTTTTTTTATAATTTTCGAATTACTTGTCCTATTTTATTATTTTGATTGAAAAATTTTAAGTTTGGTGTTTTCTTGTTAAGAAAGTTTCAATCTTTAAAATTTTAAAATCATATCTTTTTCAAAACTTCCTAATCACTTTCTCTCTCTTCATTTTTCGAAAATCCTCACCCACAATTTTTCAAATCTTTTTAATTAATTAATTATTTTAGTTTTCAATTTTCTTTTATTTATTTTTCTTCTAATTTTTGAACTTATATTCAATTTTTCATTTATTTTATTTTCTTTTAATTTCGGTTTTCAAAAACAAAAAAAAATTTATTTACAATCCACATCATCTCCTTTTCTCCATCATGGACCTAAGAGGAAATGAACAGTCCAGAAGGACTCTGGGGTCATATGCTAACCCCACTACTGCTTCATATGGGAGTTGTATCTATATACCCCCCATCAGAGCCAGCAATTTTGAGTTAAATCCTCAACTCATTATCATGGTGCAGCAAAATTGCCAGTATTCTGGTCTTCCACAGGAAGAACCTACTGAGTTTCTGGCACAGTTCTTACAAATTGCTGACACAGTACGTGATAAAGAAGTGGATCAGGATGTCTACAGATTATTGTTGTTTCCATTTGTTGTAAAAGACCAAGCTAAGAGGTGGTTAAACAACCAACCCAAAGCCAGCATAAGAACATAGAAACAATTGTCAGACAAATTTCTGAATCAATATTTTCCTCCAAAAATGATGACACAGCTAAGGCTAGACATCCAAGGCTTTAAACAAGAGGATAACGAATCTCTTTATAATGCCTGGGAGAGGTACAGAGAGATGCTAAGGAAATGCCCCTCTAAAATATTTTTAGAATGGGTGCAGTTAGACATCTTCTACTACGGGCTTACAGAAAAGGCCCATATGTCTCTAGACCACTCAGCTGGTGGATCTACACACATGAGAAAGACAATTGAAGAGGCTCAAGAGCTCATTGATACAGTTGCTAGAAATCAGCATCTGTACTGAAGTAGTGAGTCCTCTATGAAAGAAGAGGCTAAAGTAGTATCCACTGAACTTAGTCCTCCAGAACAAGTTGCTGAACTCAATCAGCAATGGCTTTTTATAACAAAACAGTTAGCAGAATTTAAAGAGATGCTACAAGACACTAAAAATGCTAACAAGAATATGGAAGCACAATTGGATCAGACAAGATAGCAGTTATCTAAACAGATAATAGAAGAGTGCCAAGCTGCTCATTTAAGGAGTGGGAAGACATTGAATGTCTCAACTCAAAGCAGCAGAAAGCCAAGAAAGGAACAACTAATAGAGGATGACCAAGCCACTGCCCAAAATCCCTCTGAGGACAGTAAGAGCCCAGAGAGAAATGATTCTGGTGTTCAAACGCCAATGAGGGATCAAACACCTGCAAGTGCTGATAACAACCCCCTTAAGCAGGCTTCTCCAACCACTTCTGTAGGAAATAAACCTATAGCATCTAAGGTTGAAGAATATAAAGCCAAGATGCCTTATCCTCAGAAACTCCGTCAAGCAGAAAAGGATAAATAATTTTCCTGCTTTGCAGACTATCTCAAGACTCTTGAAATAAAGATTCTATTTGCAGAGGCACTTGAGCAAATACCCTCTTATGCTAAGTTCATGAAAGAGATCTTAAGTCATAAGAAGGATTTGAGAGAAACTGAAAAAGTTTTCCTCACTGAAGAATGTAGTACAAAAGCTTATCTGAGAAGCTTAAAGATCCCGAAAGCTTTATAATACCATGCACATTAGAGGATGCTTGTACCAAGACAGCTCTATGTGATCTGGGGCAAGTATAAACCTGATACCTGCATCCACTATCAAAAAGCTTGGTTTGACTGATAAAGTTAAACCAACCCGGATATGCCTCCAACTTGCTGATGGCTCCATTAAAATTCCATCAGGCGTAATTGGGACATGATTGTCAAGGTTGGGCCATTTGCCTTTCCCACTGACTTTGTGGTGCTGGAAATGGATGAGTACAAGAGTGCAACTCTTATTCTAGGAGGACCTTTCCTAGCGACTGGACGAACCCTCATTGATGTCCAAAAAAGGGAGGTGACCCTGAGAGTCAATGAGGATGAGTTTAAGTTGAATGCTATCAAAGCTATGCAGCATCCAGACACCTCAAAAGACTGCATGAGCATTGATGTTATTGACTCCCTGGTAGAGGAGGTCAATATGACTGAGAGTTTCGAATCAGAGATAGAGGACATCTTTAAAAATGTCCATCCTGATCTGGAGGAACCAGAGGCAACAAAAAAGCCTCCGAAGACTCCTCAGGAAGAGGAAAAGCCTCATAAACTCAAGCTCAAACCACTACCACCATCCCTGAAATATGCATTTCTGGGAGAAGATGACACTTTTCCTTTGATCATAAGCTCTGCTTTAGAGCCACAGGAAGAGAAAGCACTAATTCAGGTGCTGAGGACACACAAGACAGCTCTTGGGTGGTCCATAAGTGATCTCAAGGGCATTAGCCCAGCCAGATGCATGCACAAGATCCTATTGGAGGATGATGCTAAGCTAGTGGTTCAACCATAGAGGTGGCTGAATCCAGCCATGAAGGAGGTGGTGCAGAAAGAGGTCACTAAGTTACTAGAGGCTGGGATTATTTATCCTATTTCTGATAGCCCCTAAGTGAGCCATGTCCAAGTTATCCCCAAGAAAGGAGGTATGACAGTGGTTCATAATGAAAGGAATGAACTGGTTCCCACAAGAACAGTTACAGGGTGGCGTATGTGTATTGACTACAGAAGGCTCAATACAGCCACCAAAAAGGATCATTTTCCCTTACCATTCATAGACCAGATGCTAGAGAGACTAGCAGGTCATGAATACTACTGCTTTTTGGATGGCTATTCAAGTTACAACCAAATTGCAGTAGATTCTCAGGACCAAGAGAAAACAGCATTCACATGTCCATTTGGAGTATTTGCCTACAGAAGGATGCCATTTAGTCTGTGCAATGCACCTTCAATCTTTCAGAGGTGCATGCTCTCTATCTTCTCTGATATGGTAGAGAAATTTCTGGAAGTCTTCATGGATGACTTCTCAGTATTTGGAGACTCATTCAGCTCCTGTCTTAACCATCTAGCACTTGTTCTGAAAAGGTGCCAAGAGACTAACTTGGTTTTAAACTGGGAGAAATGTCACTTTATGGTGACTGAAGAAATTGTCATTGGGCACAGAATTTCGAACAAGGGAATAGAGTTGGATCAAGCTAAGGTAGAGGTAATTAAAAAATTACCACCACCTGCCAATGTTAAGGCAATCAGAAGCTTTCTGGGGCATGCAAGATTCTATAAGAGGTTTATAAAGGATTTTGTAAAAATTACAAAACCTCTGAGCAATCTGTTAGCTGCTGATACACCATTTGTCTTTGACACAGAGTGTCTGCAGGCCTTTGAGACTCTGAAAGCTAAGTTGGTCACAACACCAGTCATTTTTACACCAGACTGGACATTACCATTCAAACTAATGTGTGATACTAGTGACCATGCCATTGGTGTAGTATTGGGACATAGGCATGACAAGCTTCTGCATGTCATTTATTATGCTAGCTGTGTTTTAAATGACGCGCAGAAGAATTACACAACCACAAAAAAGGAGTTGCTTGCAGTGGTTTATGCCATTGACAAGTTCAGATCTTATTTAGTAGGATCAAAAGTGATTATGTACACTGATCGTGCTGCTCTAAAATATCTCCTTAGAAAGCAGGATTCAAAACCCAGACTCATAAGATGGGTGTTGCTTCTGCAAGAGTTTGATATAGAAATAAGAGACAAAAAAGGGACAGAGAACCAAGTAGCTGATCACCTGTCCCGGATAGAAGCAGTAGCAGGAGCGTCCCTTCCTCCTACTGAGATCTCTGAAATCTTTCCGGATGAGCAACTCTTTGCCATTCAGGAAGTATCGTGGTTTACAGATATTGCAAACTATAAAGCTGTGAGATTCAAACCCAAAGAGTACAATAGGTAGCAAACAAAAAAATTGGTTTCTGATGCAAAATACTACTTGTGGGATGAACCATATCTCTTTAAGAGATGTGCAGACGGAATAATCTGTAGATGTGTGCCTAGAGAAGAGGCACAGAAGATCCTATGGCATTGCCATGGATCACAATATGGAGGACATTTCGGAGGTGAGCGAACAGCCACAAAGGTTCTCCAATGTGGCTTCTACTGGCATACTCTCTATAGAGACTCCCGAGAGTTTGTACGTAACTATGACAGTTGCCAGAGAGCTGGTAATCTGCCTCACGATTATGCCATGCCTCAGCAAGGGATCTTAGAGATTGAGTTGTTTGATGTATGGGATATTGACTTCATGGGGCCTTTCCCACCATCATATTCAAACACTTATATTTTGGTGGCAGTAGACTATGTATCTAAATGGGTAAAGTCAATTGCAACACCCACTAATGATACTAAGACAGTGATGAAGTTCCTCCAGAAGCATATCTTCAGCAGGTTCGGTGTCCCTAGGGTACTGATCAGTGATGGAGGCACTCATTTCTGCAATAAACAGCTTGACTCTGCTCTGATTCGATATGGAATTAACCACAAAGTGGCAACTCCACATCATCCACAAACAAATGGGCAGGCTGAAGTCTCAAATAGAGAACTAAAATGAATCATGGAACGGACTGTAAGTACCTGTAGAAGGGATTGGGCAAGAAGTCTGGATGATGCTCTGTGGGCATACAGAACCGCATTCAAGACTCCTATAGGGACCTCTCCAAACCAGCTTGTGTATGGAAAAGCCTGTCATCTGCCAGTGGAACTGGAACACAAGGCCTACTGGGCAACTAGGTTCCTAAACCTTGATGATAAAGTAGTTGGAGAAAAAAGATTACTCCAGTTGAATGAGCTGGAGGAGTTTAGACTCAATGCTTTCGAAAATGCTAAAATTTACAAGGAGAAAGCAAAAAGGTGGCATGATAGAAAGTTGTCATCTAGAGTCTTTGAGCCAGGACAGAAGGTTTTGCTATTTAACTCTAGGCTCAGATTGTTCCCTGGGAAATTAAAATCTCTGTGGAAGGGACCATATGTGATTACAAGTGTGTCACCATATGGAGATGTAGAGCTTCAGGATATTGACTCTGACAAAAAGTTCATTGTTAATGGACAGAGAGTCAAATATTATCTTGAAGGCAATATTGAGCAAGAGTGCTCAAAATTGAGACTAAATTAAAAGCTCAGTAAAGTCCAACTAAAGACAGCAAAGAAGCGCTTGCTGGGAGGCAACCCAACCATTAGCAAAAATTAGATATTTATAACAATTATATGAGTTTATTTAATTTTGTTATTCATGTTTGTTAATACATTTCAGTAAATAATATAGAGAAATGAAGGTTCAGAACATAAAGCAGAGGAATCACAGAGAAAAAGATCTCACTGGCGTTAAAACGCCAGTAAAGGTATCATTCTGGGCGTTAAAAGCTAGAATGGGCAGCATTCTGGGCGTTTAACGTTAGAAATAGCAGCATCCTGGGCGTTCAGAAAAAAATGCCCAGTAACAAAGGATTTCTGGCGTTTAACGCCAGCCAGGTACCCTGGCTGGCGTTAAACGTCCACAATGGCTACCAGATGGGCGTTAAATGCCAGAATGGCTATCATTCTGGTGTTTAACGCCAGAACAACAAGGGGGAGGTAATTTCGTTTCCAATTCAATATTTTTTTGAATTTTCATATTTTAATCCATAATTTTCTGCATAAAAATGTTACAAAGATTCATCTTTCAATTTCCATTTCCAAAAATTAATAATCTTATAAATTCTTTTTAATTCCTTTTCAATTCTTTTCAATTCTTTTTCAAAACGTTTTTAAAACTCATTTATCTTTCCAATTTCTTTCCAAATCTTTTTAATTCATCCATATCATCTTTTATTTCTTAGATGCATTAACAAAAATTCACATTTAACTTCCTCATATCTTTTTCATCTCTTTTAAATTTTAAAATCTTATCTTTTTCATATCATGTTTATCTTTTATCAATCATATCTTTCTATCTTATCTTTTTCTAAAAATTCGAAACCCATTCCCCCTCCCTTTTAAAAATACATTCGGCCAACCTCATTGACCCATTATTCGAATCCTTCTCTCCCTCTATTCCTCTTTTTTCTTTTTTTTTTTGCTTGAGGACAAGCAAACCTCTAAGTTTGGTGTGATTTTTCGTGATCACTGAGCTAAAATAGACTGAGATCATGGCCCCTAAAGGAAAATAAGCCACTTCAAGAGGCAAGAAAGAAAACAATCCAAAACTACCTTGGATACATGAGAGGTTCTTAACCAGAGAACATGCAGATCATTATTTCAAAATAATGAGTAGAAGGTCAGTGATCCCGGAAGTTAAGTTTGATATGAAAGAAGACGAATATCCGGAGATCCAAGAGTAGATTCGAAATAGAGGATGGAAAGTCCTGGCTAATCTTGAGGTGAAAGTGGGAAGAAACATGGTCCAGAAATTCTATGCAAACATGTGGCTGACAGATAAGCAAAGAATAGAGGGAATTTCCTTCCACACTTTTCGAACTAAGGTTAGAGGGAAGGTTATTTACTTCCACCTTGACAAAGTAAGAGAAGTCCTCAAACTTCCTCAACTACAAGATGATCCAGAATTCTTTAATAGGAGAATGGTTAAAGATAAAAAGCTCGATCAAGTTCTAGAGGACATATGCCTCCCTGGAACCAAGTGGATAACCAATTCAAAAGGTGTTCCAAACCAACTGAAGATAGGAGATCTCAAACCAGTTGCTAGGGGCTGACTGGATTTCATTGGGCGTTTTATACTTCCCACCAGTAACCGCTCTGAATTCACTGTCAAAAGGGCAGTGATGATTTACTGTATTATGATGGGAAAAGAAGTGGAGGTTTATCAGCTGATTCCTTGTGAAATTTACACATTTGCAAACAGGGATTCTACTGAAGCCAGATTAGCTTACCCAAGCTTAATCAGTTTGTTATGTAAAGATGTTGGAGTTAAGATGGGCGTGGATATGTACATCCCAACTGAAGATCCAATCACCAAAAAGGTGATGGAAGGGACTCAGACTCAGGAAGACCCCATCAAAAAGAGGGCGCATGAGCTTCTCTCAGAAATTCCTCAATTTGACTATTGGGCCCGCTTAGAAGCATCTGTCACCAAGCTGCAAGAAGCTATGGATCAACTCAAAGAAGAGCAGCAAAATCAAAACAGCATGCTCTGCAAACTGCTCAAAGAACAAGAGAAGCAAGGGCGTGAGACACAGGAGCTAAAGTGCTAGAAACTGTCCCTTGAAGAGCCAGGCATCCCACAGATTGAAGGATCACTTATCTCTCAAAATAAAGGTTGTTGAGTCCTAACTCTGTGATAACTTTTGTTATTAGAAACCTATTTTAAGAGTTACATGAGCATTAGTATTAGAGTCGTTTATTTTTTTGTCTTTAATTATTATTCCATAAGTATTAGTAGCATTTAAATTTCCATTTTAATTTTCTGTTATTTTAATAAAATTCAAATTGCATGAGTAGTACTTTATTTTTATTTTTTTTCCAATTTGGCTATAATTTACTCTTCTTATAATCATTAAACATGAATAAAATAGTAGATTTTTTTAGAAGAGTAAGGGTGCAAACATTTCGAGTATATAATAAGAAAAATTCAAATTAATTATATGTGGTGTCATTACTTTAGCTCTCTAAATGAATGCATAAACAGTGCATATTTTTTTTTGTATACTGAAATTTAAGTAATGTTTGGCTCTTGAAAGAATGAGGTAAACATAAAATTTTATTGATAATCTAAAATATCATAAAATTGATTCTTGAAGCAAGAAAAAGCAGCATTCAAAAAAAAGTCTTTAAAAATAAGCAAGCATTAAGAAGCCAATAACCCTTTAAACCAAAAAAAAAAGGGTAAGAAGGATCCAAGGCTTTGAGCATCAGTGGATAAGAGGGCCTAATGAATTAAGATCATGGCCTAAGCGGCTTAATCAAGCTGTCCCTAACCATGTGCTTGTGTCATGAAGGTCCAGGTGAAAAGCTTGAGACTGAGTGGTAAAAGTTGTGATCCAAAGCAGAAAGAGTGTGCCTAAGAACTCTGGACACCTCTAGCTGGGGACTCTAGCAAAGCTGAGTCACAATCTGAAAAGGTTTACCCAGCTAAGTGTTCGTGGCATTTATGTATCCATAAAGTACATTTTGGAAAACAGAATGCTAAGGGTCACAGCAAGATTCAAAGAAGCTATGTTCAAGAGTCAATCAAAGTTAAACTAAGAAAATCAATAACCTCATTTGCATGCTGAGTTCTAAAAGAAGCCAATCATTCTAAGTTTCAGAGGATAAAGTGAGATGCCAAAACTATTCAGAAGCAAAAAGTTATAAGCCCTGCTTATCTAATTTGAATTTGAGCTTCATTAAAGACTCTAAGATTTTATTGCATCATAATCTTTTTTTTATCCTATTTTATTTGTCTATTTGCTTCGGGATAAGCAACAGTTTAAGTTTGGTGTTGTGATAAGCGGATGTTTTATACGCTTTTTAGTAATATTTTCATATAGTTTTTAGCATGTTTTATTCACTTTTTATTATATTTTTATTATTTTTTATTCAAAAATCACATTTCTGGACTTCACTATGAGTTTGTGTGTTTTTCTGTAATTTTAGGTATTTTCTGGCTGAAATTGAGGGGCCTGAGCAAATATCTGATTCAGAGGCTGAGAAAGGACTGCAGATGCTGTTGGATTCTGACCTCCCTGCACTCAAACACATTTTTCTGGAGCCACAAAAATCCAATTGGCATGTTCTCAATTGGTCTGGAAATCTAACATCTTGGGCTTTCCAGCAATGTATAATAGTCCATACTTTACTCGAGATTTGATGGCCCAAACTGGAGTTAAACGCCAGCCAGAAACCCTTTTCTGGCGTAAAATGCAAGAACTGGCACATTTCTTGGCGTTAAACGCCCATTTTGGCAACCAGGGTGGCATTTAACTCCAATTTGAGGCACATGCACGTGGAAGCTTGAAAGCTCAGCCCAAACACTCACCAAGTGGGCCCCGAAAGTGGATTTCTGCACTATCTACACTTAGTTACTCATTTTTCTGTAAACCTAAGTTACTAGTCTAGTATAAGAACTACTTTTAGAGATTCATTTTGTAACTTATGACATTTTACATCTCGTATTATATCTTCTATGGCATGAGTCTCTAAACCCCATAGGTGGGGGTGGGGAGCTCTGCTGTGTTTCAATGGATTAATGCAATTACTATTGTTTTCTATTCAATCACGCTTGCTTCTGTTCTAAGATACTCACTCGTACTTCAATATGAAGAATGTGATGATCCGTGACACTCATCATCATTCTCAAATTTATGAACGCGTGCTTGACAACCACTTCCGTTCTATCCGAGCTCAACGTAGTCATTGGGCGACAGCTTGAGTGCGTATCTCTTGGGTTTCTAATCCACGAGTTTGACTTGCATCTCCTGACAATAGAGCATTCAAACCCGTGAGATCGGAACCTTCGTGGTAGAGGTTAGAACAAACGAGCTTCAAACTCACGAACGTTGGGCATAGTGACAGTGTGCAAAAGGACAGAGAGGTCCTATTCCGACACAAGTGAGAACCGACAGATGATTAGCCGTGCAGAAGCTGTACTCAGGGCATTTTTCATCCGAGACGAGAGATCCGACAGATGATTAGCCGTACAGAAGCTGTATCTGGACCATTTTCACTGAGAGGAAGGATGGTAGCCATTGACAACGGTGATCCACCAACATACGGCCTGCTATAGAAAGAGCCATGCGTGTTTGGAGAAGAAGACAGTAGGAAAGCAGAGATTCAGAAGACAGAGCATCTCTGAAACCTCAACCTGTTCTCCATTACTGAATAACAAGTATCATTCATTTCATGCTCTTTTACTTTTTACAAACGAAATCATTTTTTATCACTAATCTCCTGACTAAGAGTTACAAGATAACCATAGCTTGCTTCAAGATGGCAATCTCCGTGGGATTGACCCTTACTCGCGTAAGGAATTATTACTTGGACGATCCAGTGCACTTGCTAGTTAGTTGTGCGGAGTTGCAAAGGTGTGATTGCAATTTGTGCACCAACCAACATCCTTGCCAGGCAAATAATCAATATCAATCAAATATCCATTCAAGTTCTTCACCCATATACACAAAAACCATAAATTCAACCAAATTAAAGTCTAAGCCATACTCATCTATTTCATCCTTAGCTTCTTCCAGCTCTTTCTCAATAACTAATCAAATATCAAGTTTATCTCATTCTTTATAAAATTTTCCAACCAAAATCAATAAAAGCTCAAATGGGCATTCCCCAAAATTCCATTCTCAATAAATTACCATCACCACTCTTATCCAATGATCTGATTAATAATCAACCACATTCTTTTATCTTTAACCAACTTTTATAGAAATTTCAGCAGAACCTCCCCTAAAACTCGGATATTTGCACCCTTCAAGAATTCCATCTAAACCAAACATCTCACAAATCTTTCTCAACCTTTCTAAACACCTAACAATTCTCAACATAAATATTATTTACTTGCTATCTTTAATTATCTTTAAGTTATTAAATTTTCAAACATTAGGATAGTAAACAAGTTGTTCAAATTATAATCCACCCACCAAAAGGTTTCAAGCATTGTTACTAATTAATTTTATTACTTAAAAATTTGAAATTATTTAACCAGTTTTATTTAATCAATCACATTTATCCAAAATAGTCCAATTTAATCCATAAGACTCACACTTTCACGAAAAATATATTTTCTCACATTGATATCGAGGGTAACTCAATCTTACGACACATCTCAAAATTCTTAACAAACTATAATAGAACACTAGCAGCGAGATTTCCGAAATAAGAATACTTAAGTAATTAAGGAAGAACAAGGGAATAGAGCAGTAGCAGCAGCTCTTGCAGTGTTTTTGGCGACCACAATGCCGTTCCCAATGGCCAGAGGTATGATGGAGCTGAACAAGGGACCACATAGAATATAGCTTGCATACGGGATTTTCAACCGAACCAGAACCAAAATGGCAAGAAGAGAAGCTTGGAGCGATGGTGTTGACGGCATTATGGGTGGGAATGGAAGCAGCAATGACGATTGAACGCACATCGGTGACGAGAATCCTCCTCTTCCTCACATTCTGCTAGTTCTCTCTTTGAGCTCCTTGACGACGTTCTCAATCGACGGCGATGGTAACGACAACCCCTCCCACAACAAGTCCTAGCAGCGGCGGCAACAAATTGTCGGCGATGGAGTCACGATGGCAGTAAACGGTTCCTTCTCCTTTGTGTTCCTCTCTCTCCATGAGCTTCTCTCTCTGTGCAATTTTATCCTTTTTAATGCCTCCCTCTTTTCTGTTCGTGCTCATCCTCTCCCTCATTTCCCTTTCTTTTCTTCTTCTCTGTCTTTTTCTTTCTCTATGTGATGTGCATTTGTTTGAGTTTTAGGGTTAGGGTTTGGTTTTGGTGATTAGGGTTTGGGTAGTGTAAGAATTTAAATAAAATTAGAGGGTAAAGTAAATCAAATTTAATTCAATATAATTATCTTTAAGAACAATATTTTTTTATCAACTTACAAATTATTTTTAAATAAATATTCTAATTTAAAATTAGAGACAATATAATTAATTTTCTGTTAGTTTATAAAATTGAACTAAATTTTAATTATTCAAATTAAATTAACAAATCTTCCTTATTTTTCAATTGCTAAACTTTAGATTATAAATAAGAAAATACCTAATTATCATGGAATTTGAGTCCAAAATAATTTTTGAACTCAAAGTATCATCAATTTGACTTAAATATTCTTAGTGAAATAATTTTTTGGATATAAAATCCTAAACAAATATAATAAATCATAATTAACTCATTGTTTTAATTTTTCATATGCTCGGGGTCTTACAAGTTGCAATGGGCGCGAGTACTGAATATTGGTTAGAGAAAAAAGAAATCGATGTCGCACATTTGCATGTGTTGCTTAACTGTGACCAGGTTTCACCCTACCTGATGTGAGTTTTCAAATCTTCATAATTATTGCATTTAGTAACATACTATATTAGTCATCTAATCAAAACTTCAGTACACTGAAAGTTTCTTATTCATCCTATTGTATCATAGGTTATTCCAGGAAACAAATCTTGATACATCACTGAACAATTTTTTACATTGATTTAGAAAATACGTTAGAGTGCATCTAGCTGACACAACAGATTGAAAACTAGTTGCATTTAGTTGGGGCCCAATGAATAAAGGCACAAGTTACCTGATATACAATGTTAATGGAGTTACAATGGTCAGTTGGAAGAAAAATAGATAACACCGGAGTCTGGATTCAGGTGGTGGTCATTCTGATTAGTATAGTGTATTGCATAATATAATTCAATTATAGTATTTTTGTCGCACTACATATAAGGTGTGCGTGTTGAAATATCAATGGCATGATCCAAGTTTGCGACAAGGAACACAGAAGCACAAGGACTACAATATCACTAAAGAAAATATAACTAGAAAATATAGGTACTACGATCCTTTTATTCTACCTCAAAATGCATGACAGGTATACTATTTGCCTTTTGTGAGGTCATGCAAGTCTAGTTAGGTGGTTATGGTTAAGACTAATTCAAGAGGTCGCATCGAGTTTGATCGGACAGAGGGTCAGGAACCTTTCCAAATTGATGACCCAACTCCTTCAAAAATGGTGGTTGATACTGGTGATCCGATCACCCTTAGGTCGGTTGTTATGGATGATGATATTATTGACCTTAAAGTAGATGATGACACACTACCACTGGACGACGACGATCTTTAGGAAGAAGACGGGTTCGATAATAAGGAAATTACCTCGAAAGAGGAAGATGATGAACCAGAGAAAAAAGATGATGAATCTGAATAAGGTTAATATCAATATAGTTCTGTCATATGTATTTCTTTATCAAACTTTCATTGTGTTTTGATTCTGCATATTTGATATTTTATATCATATATAAATAACTATTTTCAGATAAAATACTAATTTATTTTTTACTAATTGAGAGTTAACTATCAATTATTAACTATCGGGGTCTATTATAGATTAAAAAAATTGACTCTACTGTCGGATTTACTAACGGAATTTTTCGATGGTAGCAATCATCCAGGTTAATTTTAAAAAATAAAAAATGTCATCAGCGTTGGATTTATCAACGGTATAGTGGAGCGAAGTCTCAACTAATGGCGCCGATATTACCGTCAGATTTTTTTCAAGGGTAACATGCATCCGATTTTCATCCCTGAACCATCATATTCTGTCGCTAATTCCACTGCAAGTTACAGTCAGAACAGAAAATCCGATGATAACCAGTTACCGATGAGGTTTATACTGTCAGATTATTTTTGTTATTCTGCCGGTAAATCCGATAGTAATTAGTGTTTTTCTTGTAGTGTCCTTGCGTCGCTTGATCCCTCTATCGTTTCAGTTTTTATCGCTCCCACCACTGCTGCCACCGCTCTCCCTGTTGCTTCCTGTGTCGCTGAGCTTGCCTCCTTCCCTCCAAGTATGTTGTCTTCCTTTTTCTTCCTATTATTTTTTCAATTTATTTAAAAAAAAACCTAATGCATCCCTGCCGGTTGGTCACCGCCGCCACCACTTCACCGTCTGCGTTGCCACCACACTAGAAAAGTCCTCTGCGTTGCTACTGACTCGAGGTAACTCACTAATTAGTTTTGGGTAGTTAAACTCTAAACCCTAATTCATCTAATTTTAATTTATTATGTATTAGAAATTTGCAATTAGGATATTTTTGTGTTAGAGATTTAACTATTTTTCAGATTTAGTTCATGTATTAGTTTAGATTTAAGGTTTTTTAATTCTGTTTTGATTTAGGATTTTTCTAATTCTATTTTGATGATTCTATGTTTAAAATTTCGTTTATGATTCTGATTTTGAATTTTGTTTTGATGATTCTGTGTTTATTATTCTCATTTTTAATTCTGTTTTTGTGATTTTGTTTCAAATTCTATAATAATTATGCAGTTTGAAATCAGTTCAAGTGTAAGATCTTCAACTGCATTGTTCTAATTTTTGTTCTAATGTTGTTTGAGTTAATTATTTTCTAAGTTAATTAGTTGATTATTGTTAATTGTCTGAGTTAATCTTAACTTATTTATTTTTTGAGTTAATTAATTATTGACTTATTGTTTATTGTTATTCATTTTTTAAGTTTATTATTATCTGAGTTAATTATTTTTTGAGTTAATTAGTTAATTATTTTTTTAATTAATTAGTTGATTATTGTTAATTGTCTGAGTTAATCTTAACTTGTTTATTTTCTGAGCTAATTATTGACTTATTATTTATTGTTGTTAATTTTTTAAGTTTATTATTATCTGAGTTAATTATTTTCTGAGTTAATTAGAGTTATATTTTCTGATTTATTAGTTTAAAAGTTAGTAAATTTTTAGATATTTAAAAATATATATTAATTTTTTAAACAATTTTTTTAAAAATTTAAAATTTAAGTTTACTGTCGATTAAATTCGTGGGGAAAAATCCACCAGCAAAAAATTTTTTACGATAGTTAGCAGCGGACAAAAAAATTCATCGGTAAATAATTGTCGACGAGGCTTATATCGTTGGATTTATTCTTAGGGTAAACATATTAAATTACCGGAGGATTTTTTTGGTAAATCTGCTAGTAAATCCAACGATATCCGACGAATTTTTTGTAGTGTTAGTATTCTCACCAAACTATATGTAATAAATATTTTAAGAAAGAGAAGTGAAAACATATATTAGAAGATAAGCAATAAAAAAACTAAAAAAGTATAATAATAATAATAATAATAATAATAATAATAATAATAATAATAATAATAATAATAATAATATATTTTTATGTGAATAATCTTACATAATTATTTTTAACTATATTTAATTATAAATATAACGTATTTCATATAATTTTATGAATTTATTTGAATTATATTATTTTATTAATTTTATTTTTTATAGAATAGAAATGTAAAAAGAGATAGAGAATGAGAGAGAAAAGTGAGAGAGGATAAAGAAGAAGAATGAGAGAGAGAGTTTGTTAATTTTGGAGGGAAAGATTTTATTTTAACTGTAATGAAAAAATATCTCGTGATACATTTTAGTTTATCAAATTAGTAATATAAATTATAAATTATATAGAGTGGAAAAGGTAGAGAAAAATAGAAAATGAGAGAGAGGTAGATAAAAAGATAGAAAAATAAAATTTATTAATTTTGAATAGAAATATTTCATCTCAATTTTAACGAGAGAGTTATGTAATATATATATATATATATATAATTAAATTAGTAATATAATATAGCTATATTTGAATTCTAAATTTAATTGCAAATAGAGAATGTCATGTATATTTTGATTGTTAAATTTGTAATTAATTATTTATAATAATATATAAGAGAGATGAGTGGATGAAAGAATGAAAGAGATAGAAAAAAACGGAGAGAGGAGGAGAGAGCTCTTTAATTTTGGAAGAAAAAATTTATTTCAATTGCAATCAAAGAGTGACACGTGACATATTTTTTATTGTAAAATTAGTAATAGTTAATAAATATATTATACTGGTTAATTAATATTAAGTAGGGGTGGCAAACGGGCCTAAATCCGCCAGGCCATCCCGCGTAACCCACAAAAAAAACGGGCTGGGCTGGAAATTGAGACTGCCAAAGAACAAAAGCCCACCTAACCCACACCGCTTAAACCACGGGCTTTGGCGGGGCGGAGCGGGCTTTCCCATCGGGATTAATTTTTTTGGCAAGGGAGTATTTTTGCAATTTTTTAGCCAAAATCCAACTTCCCCCAACCTAATTTACAAGAGTATGAAGATGAAAATTGAGTGTTTCAGATTATGTTTATGTTGCTTTGGAGACAATATTTATAATTATGTTATGGATTATGTTTATTTTGCTTTGGAGATAATATTTATAATTATATTTTGGTTGAAAACTTGGCTTATAATTATGTTTATTAGATATTTATAATTAAAAAGACTTTAATGTTTGTGAATATAAAAAATATAATTTTTTATGTCTTTAGAAATTATAAATTTATTAATATGGTTGTGAAATTATATATATTATTCAGTAGTTAATAGTTAAAAAAAGAACTTTGGTAGGGTTAGCCCACCAGCCTGCAATTAGGCGGGACATGCCATCTCGCCAAAGGACGGGTTTTTGGAAGGGCGGAGCGGGCTTTCCCAATTGCCACCTCTAATGTTAAGGTAGAAGAATCAGTGTCTTGAATTACAAGTCAACTAGAGTTACTTACACAAACTAATTATGTTGAGAGCCGAGTCTGTTACAAGTCAGTTACTCTAACTAAGTCTATTAAAGGTTGTTAGGTGTCAGTTAGAGTGGCTATTTAAGTGTTATATAAGAGTGTGAATAGTATGAGCTTTATACAATGCAATTTACCAAAAGTTCATTCAATTTTACTCATTTCAATTTCTGTCGTTCTCTCTGCATTACTGCAGAATCTTCTTTTTCATTTTTATTTCATAGTTCAAGATCCTTAACAATTACTTTGTTGAAAATATGTGAATCAACAAATATAAATATATAGAAATATGTGGTGATTAATTATTTATGTCCATGAAGTACTTTATTTTTAAATCAAAAGATAAACAAAAACAAAAAGTGTCCCATAAGCATAGAAGCTTCATGGAGGAGGAAAAGCTCAATGGATACTATTCGGGGAGTCGGTTCCCAAATGGGTCGGAGGTACTATGAGTGTGAGGTGGTTGGAGGAGACTTGGATCTGGGTCACTGGTGAGAGAGTGGATCTCCCGGGCTGGTGTTGCCGAGTGAAGACTGGAGCTTCACGACCTCCCGGGTTGTTGGAGCGATGAGGGGGGAGCCACCTGCAAAAGGGACTCCGACGCTCAAGTCAGAATCCGTACAAGGTGGTAGTAAAGGTGAGGGAGTCATGACATAGCTGGGGGAGGGGTACGACCCTCCCCTTATATAGTCCGTGCTTAGGGCGGGTTCCACAAAATGAGGCTCGCCTTCCAGGAAGCTTCCTTCTCCAGCTGTCAGGTACCCTGCTAGAGGAGAGGAGGTGTCCGGGTTTGCCTCCCGGTTCGGGTGTCGCACCCCCGTTGGGTCGGCCGCCCGGAACGGGGCTTTGTGCCAATTGGGGCGGGCTGGAGCAGTGCCCCCATCGTGCCAGCTATGGTCGTGAGCACCGTTGTTGGCGCGTTTTGACCATCTTCGATCGCATCGTCATTGGGTCGGCCACTCGCAACAGGGACGTGCCACCTACGCGGGAGTGGGTTTCACCGTTTCGAGGGAATGTCATTCGTCACCTCATTCTTTGCACTGGGCATTTAATGCTCTTAATTGCTGATTTGAACACTGAGTGGAATGTCTATTTTGCCCCTGACTTTCACACTTCTAGGCGTCAGTTACTGTTCAGTTTTCTTTGCCTTTGCGTTTCAGTTTCCCACTCCAAAATTACTATCGCACACTCCTCATTTCCTTTTCACATTCTCTGAAGTTTTTCACTCTGAATTGCCCATGATTCATCCAAATCTCTTCGAGACTCCCCAATTTCTTCCAATCATCAACATCATTTTGGTAAGTTTCTTCTTTCTTTCCTGCTTCTTAGCTTCGTTTCGTGCTTATGTTGCTTACACTCTTTCCCCTGTTCGTGCTTGTTTGGCTTAATTGTTGGATTGCATGTTTGAGTTGTACCAACGTTTGGCAGATACTAGGGGGGTTACCATTTAGGTTTTTGGTTTTTTGTCTTTGTTTAACTGTAGATTTAGCCTTAGCTTAACTGTAGATGGGCTCACTGTAGTATATAGTGTTGGTTCCAATTTTCACGGCTTCTCGACCTCGTAGTCTGACTTTGAGTGGTGCCCCAACTATAGGTATGGCTCAGCGTCCTGTCGCGAGGGTTCCTATCGCAAGAGCTCCAATAGCAAGGGCTCCTGTAGATCGATACGCCTGGGTGACCTAGGATGTGAAGGATACTCCATCGCAAATAACTCTGGAGTAGCTTACGGAGTTCTGCCAGACCGGCCTGTTGTGTGGTTGGGGTCTCAAGGAGGACCATTACGACGTGTTCGTTCCTGCGGACCGGGAGCGAATATTTCACCTTAACTTAAACACTCCACGGGTTGCTGATTGGATCTGGTTGTACAAAGAAATGTTCACCAGCTTGGGAGTTCATATCCTATTCTCCCTCTTCCAAATGGCGCTGCTGAACTGATGTGATGTGGTGCCGTAACAACTGCACCCAAATAGTTGGGCCTCCATCTGATGCTTCGAGATGGTCTGCGAATATCTCAAGCTACCGGTCTCGGTGGAGGTCTTATTATGGTTCTTTGTCTTGACGAATCCCTCCAAATAAGGGAAATCCAAAAAGGGATACATGTCTTTCTGGCATCCCATGGTCGACGGATTTTTGGGTTGTTAAGATTCATTTAACGGTTTCAAGGAAAAGTACTTCAAGGTGTGGCCTATCGAGGGTCAGCATCCCTTCTGGTTAACCTTGGAGGGAGAACGCCGCATCCCGACTTACTGGAGCTTCGGGGTTGGGGTCAATGCATTCACGAAGGTGACATATAAAGGCCAGACCCCGCTAAACAAAAAGGTTGCCGACGTACTGTTGGCTATTTTTGGTAGAAATATTGTTAAGCCACACCTTCTTATCGGTGATTGCGAGATGGGTAGGGGTAACATAGGTGAGTAGTCGTCTGGTCTTAGTTTCCTGATTTTAGCTTATTTATTTGTTCAGCATTCCCCTCACTGGGCTCTTTCGTGTTTCCTTGTTTCAGTGTCAATGGCTGGCGAACAAGTCGAAATTGACAATTTATTTCAAATATTTCTTCATGGGGACAGTGATGACAACTTTACCACCCATACCAATGTGGCGCCGCCTTCTCCTGCTGCCGACGCGCAATCCCAACGCCCCAAGGGGAGCAGGTCGGTACAACCGCGGGTCCGATCCCTCAGCCAGAGGTTGAGGAAGAGGGGGCGGGGCCCGAGGTCATCGTTGTCAACAATCCAAGGAAGAGGAAACTGACCTCGAGCCCTAAAGGAGTTCTTATCGTTATAGAGAAGAACTTCGACGCCGGAAACTTTATTGACTCCCAGCTCCTACCCGGCACGGAGGACTTCTTCCATGGTAGAGATCTTGCCTCCCAAGCTAAGTGGGTGTATCGCACCTTGCTTCGGGCATCCACCATAGCAAGGAAAACGGAGCCCGTTTTGGCGGGTGCTCGGACTTTGGAGAATAAGCTTCAGTCAGCCGTTAATGCTAATGAGAAGTACAAACTTGAAGTAAAGTCACTACAGACATAGCTGGCTGCCTCTGAAGAGAAGGTGAAGACTACCGACGTGATAGTTGCCCGACTTACTGAGCAAGAGCTCACCTTAGAGAGCCAACTCAACGCCGCTCAAGGTCGGGTGAAGGAGCTGGAGAAGGAGTGTGACGATGCTGTCTCGTCGGCAAACATTGCTAAGGCTGAGTATGCCGATTTGAAGAAGAAGAATAAGGAGATGGTGAAGCATGCCCGAAATGCCATTGGGGCAACCGAGGAGGCGATTAAGGCACATGTGAAGTTGCTGGCTCTCGATTTTGATGTATCAGCTGTCAGCGTTTTCAAGACCATGAAAGATGGCAAGATTGTCGACCTCTCGAAGAAGTGAAATGTAAAAACTTGTATTATTTCATTTGTCGCTTGTGGCTTAGTGTTATGTTCTTTTGAGCTGGTAATTTGCAGTTTTTTGTAAAACGATTTGCCGTTTTGTCAAACACTGACAACGATTGAAACTGAGCAGTGGCTTTATTGTTTAAGCACTTGGATTATGGCCTTATTTGCGTAGCCATTTAGTGTAGTGCTTAACAAATTCTTTGGCTCCTGGGGTGATTAATCCCGCAATGCCGCAATCTTATAGGTCGAAGTGACCGAACAATGCCGTGAAGGTAGTAAGTAGGAAATAACAAAGAAATGATTAAAGTTTAACAAAGCATAATTAGAGCATGCTAAGTTCATGAACTAAATAGACGAGGTAAGTAATTAGTAGCAAATGAACATGAAAACTAAAGACAAGTAATCAATAGCCAGTAAACATGGAACTAAAGATAGGTGAACATGAAACGAGACTGTCGTCACTAAATCGGGTTACCGGCTCATCGCAGATCCGTTAATGCTTCTAAGAGTAAAATCTCTTTAAGTTCCCTACGTTCCACATTCTGGGTACTTCCTTTCCGTCTAGTCGCTCCAGTGTATAGGCTCCACTGCCGACTGCTTCCTTTACCTTGTTTGGGCCTTTCCAGTTGGCTGCCAGCTTCCCTTCTCCTGGGGTCGGGAGGCCAATGTCGTTGCGTTGTAAGACCAGGTCGTTGGGTTCAAAACTTTTTTTAAGAACTTTGGCGTTGTACCACAGAGCTATCCTCTACTTTAACGCCGTCTTTGACAAGTGGGCCATCTCCATGGTCTCATCAACCAAGTCGTTCTCCACTGCTTCCTCGACTCCATCAAGGAGCAGTCTCGGACTTGGTTCTCCTACTTCCACAAGGATCACCGCATCTACCCCATAAGTAAGTCGGAAAGGAGTCTCCTGGTGGAAGATTGTGATGTTGTCGTGTAGGACCATAAAACTGATGCGAGTTCGTCTGCCCATACTCCTTTCTTCTGGTCAAGTCGTTTCTTCAGGCCTTGGAGGATGACTTTGTTTGCTGCCTCCACCTGGTCATTGGTCTGCGGGTGCTCCACTAATGAGAACTTTTGCTTTATCCCTAGGCCGGTAAGAAACTCACCAAACTTCTTGTCTATAAACTATATCCCATTGTCCGATATTACGACCTTCGGGATACCGAACCGGGAGATCACTTGAAGCCACATGAATTTTCGGCAATTTACTGACGATATGCTGGCCAGGGCTTCTGCCTCGACCCACTTGATGTAGAAGTCTATGGCCACGATAAGGTATTTAACCTGTCTGGGTCCCACCGAGAAGGGCTCGAAGAAGTCAACTCCCCACTGATTGAAAGGTCGGGAGGCTAGAAGGAAACTCAGTTCTGTTGCCGGGGTCCTATAGAAGTTGGCGTTTTCCTAGCACTTTTTGCATTTCTTCATGAATTCATGGGAATCTGCCATCATCGAGGGCGAATAGTAACCGGCCCTAACAAGCTTCCGTGCCAAAGCTTTTCCCCCGATGTGGTGGCCGCAGCACCCCTCATGGACTTCTCTTAAGACATAGTCCGTTTGGTCCGGGCGTAGACATTTGAACAGGGGTTGGTTCAGTCCTCTCTTGAATAGTTGGTCCTGTACTATTACGTACTTGGCTGCCTCCCTCCTTAACGCCTTCGCCGTCTTGTGATCATCAGGGAGCTTGCCATTTTCCGAAAAGTCGGTAATTACGTCGATCCATGAGGGAACGATGTCTGCTCGGGTCACACATAGGGCGACTGTCGGCTCTTTTACCAATCCTTGGATCAAAGACCGGTTTCCCGTTCTTGACTTCGTGCTAGCCAGTTTCAATAGGAGGTCGGCTTGGGTATTCTTTTCTCTTAGGACATGCTGTACCATGACTTCATCAAATTCTTCATTCAAATTTTTTACCCTTTCCAGATATTTTTGCAGCAGGGAGTCCATGGCTTGATATGTCTCATTGATTTGGGATGTGACAACTTGGGAATCGCTGTTCACCTCCACTCTGGTCGCCTCGACGTCTTTTACTAAGAGCAGGCCACCAATGAGGGCTTCATACTCTGCTTGATTGTTAGGGACCGGGAACTCGAACTTGACTGTTCATATACCACTCTAGTTAGGCTCTCTAGGATGATCCCTACTCCCCTGAACATTTGGTTGGAAGCTCTGTCCACATGGAGTTTCCACCGTGTGTTCGGGACTTCGTGAGGGTCTCCCGTCACTTCCACCAGGAAATCAACCATTGACAAACCCCAATTTGACGGTTTATCTTGTATTAATTTTAGGGGATTTTATAACCTTTTACCCACATTTATCCATTGAGATAGCATGGTTTTGTGATTGTCTCCTTATTTGTGCTTAGATATGAAAACATGCTTTCTAGACCTTAAATTAGCTAAATTCAATTCACCTTTGATTCCACTAGATGCCTTGATATGTTTGTTAGTGATTTCAGATTGAAAAGGGCTAGGAATGGAGCAAAGGAGTGAAGAGGAAAGTATGCAAAGTGGAGAAATCATGAAAAGTCAAAGAAGTTGAACTCGCCCATGGACGCGCGCGCGCACCTGGCACTTGCGCGCACCTGCGAATTACCCCATGGACGCGTACGCGTGATGTGCGCGTACGCGTCGGTGCCGTTTTATGATTTTTTAATGAAAACGTGGCCAACGAATTCTGAAGGGTAGTGGGGCCCAATCTCAACCAACTTTGGCGCCTAAACTGCTATTTAAAGCCAAGGATTGAAGAGCAAAGGGGATTCCAATCATTCACACACATTAGGATTAGTTTAGCTTTTAGTTAGTTTCTAGAGAGAGAAGCTCTCACTTCTCTCTAGAATTAGAATTAGGATTAGGTTTAGGTTAATCTCTCTTCTTAGATCTAGATTTAATTGATGCTTTGATTCAATTTTCCTTTATCAATTCTCAATCTTCTCATCTCTCTCTTTCTAGTTTTGTGCTTTGATAATTGTAATTCTTCATCTTGTTTTGGATAGATTGTTGTTCTTTAGTTTCATTTCAATAATGCAATTTGAGGTAATTCATGATAATTGTGATTTCCCTTGATTGTTATTTTGTTAATTCTTTGCAATAATTGTAGTTAGATTCTATTCTTGTTGTCAATTTACTATGCTTTCCTTTCATGCCTTCCAAGTGTTTGATGAAATGCTTGGTAGGATTTTAGTGTAGCTTTTGTTCCTCTTGGCTTTGGTTGAGTAATTAGTGACTCTTGAGTTATCTAATCCTTTTGTTGATTGATAATTAGAAGTTGCTAATTGATTTGAATACCTCTAAAGCTAGTCTATTAGGACTTGAGGAATCAAATTGATTCATCCACTTGACTTTCCTCCAAATGGTTAGAGGTTAACTAAGTGGGAGCAATGAATAATTCTCATCACAATTGAGTAAGATAACTAGGATAGGACTTCTAGTTCTCATATCTTGCCAAGAGCTTTTTATAGTTGTTAGTTTACTTTCATTGCCATTTACTTTCATGCCTCTTATCAAAAACCCCAAAATAACTCACAACCAATAACAAGACACTTCATTACAATTCCTAGGGAGGACGACCCGAGGTCCAATACTTCGGTTTATAAATTTTAGGGGTTTGTACTAGTGACAAACAACTTTTTGTACGAAAGGATTATTGTTTGGTTTAGAAACTATACTTTTTGTACTAGTGACAAACAACTTTTTGTACTAGTGACGATTGGATTTTTGATGGTTTAGAATTCACAAATGAATTCTCGTTGCAAGTATAGTTTCTAAACCAATCACTAATCCTTTCATACAAAAGATTGTTTGTCACAAGTAACAAACCCCTAAAATTAATAACCAAAGTATTCAAACCTCGGGTCGTTCTCCCTAGGAATTACAATAGAGTGTCTTGTTATTGGTTGTGAGTTATTTTGGGGTTTTGATATGAAGCATGAAAGATAAATGGCAAGAAAGTAAACTAAGGCCTAAAAATGTCTTGGCAAGGGTTGGTGGTCAAGGATCTCTATCCTAATCACTAACCACAATATGAGAATTGGCAAGGATTAATCTCATTAAATCATCCTCTAACTAGTAGTAAAGGAAAGTCAAATGAGCTATATCAATCCTAGTCCATAAGTTCTAACTCTCCACTAATTCAATTAGTGAGAACTAGAGTCAATGGCTCCCAATCATCAATCTCTTGGACATTAGTAACTCAAGAGGTCCTAAGTTACCTTTCCAAGCCAAGGGTATAAAATCCTACTCTAAAATCCAACCAAGCATTTCATCAAACACTTGGAAGGCATAAAAGGAAAGCATAGTAAATTGACAACAAGAATAGAATCTAACTACAATTATTGCAAAGAATTAACAAAACAACAATCAAGGGAAATCACAATTATCATGAATTACCTCAAATTGCATTATTGAAATGAAACTAAAGAACAACAATCTATCCAAAACAAGATGAAGAATTACAATTATCAAAGCACAAAACTAGAAAGAGAGAGATGAGAAGATTGAGAATTGATAAAGGAAAATTGAATCAAAGCATCAATTAAATCTAGATCTAAGAAGAGAGATTAACCTAAACCTAATCCTAATTCTAATTCTAGAGAGAAGTGAGAGCTTCTCTCTCTAGAAACTAACTAAAAGCTAAACTAATCCTAATGTGTGTGAATGATTGGAATCCCCTTTGCTCTTCAATCCTTGGCTTTAAATAGCAGTTTAGGCGCCAAAGTTGGTTGAGATTGGGCCCCACTACCCTTCAGAATTCGTTGGCCACGTTTTCATTAAAAAATCATAAAACGGCACCGACGCGTACGCGCACATCACGCGTACGCGTCCATGGGGTAATTCGCAGGTGCGCGCAAGCGCCAGGTGCGCGCGCGCGTCCATGGGCGAGTTCAACTTCTTTGACTTTTCATGATTTCTCCACTTTGCATACTTTCCTCTTCACTCCTTTGCTCCATTCCTAGCCCTTTTCAATCTGAAATCACTAACAAACATATCAAGACATCTAGTGGAATCAAAGGTGAATTGAATTTAGCTAATTTAAGGTCTAGAAAGCATGTTTTCATATCTAAGCACAAATAAGGAGACAATCACAAAACCATGCTATCTCAATGGATAAATGTGGGTAAAAGGTTATAAAATCCCCTAAAATTAATACAAGATAAACCGTCAAATTGGGGTTTGTCAACCTCCCCACACTTAAACCAAGCATGTCCTCATGCTTAAACCAAGAATGAAGTAAAGGGTATGGCATTTATTCAACGGAACTAACTAAATGCAATCTACCTATATGCAACTATCTACATGAATGCAATTGCTTGGTCAAAATAAATCAATTCCCAAGAAGCATATATGCACTAGGGCTAAGGACTAGCAAGTCTAATCCACAATTGAATTGAGTTATTAAATATTTTTACAAACTTGCATGAAAGGAGATGATCATGGGTGGAGACATGTAATTGAGCATCGAACCCTCACCGGATGTGTTTGCACTCTATTCGCTCAAGTGTTTAGGGGTTGATTCACTCAATTCTCTCCTAATCATGCTTTCCAAGATTTGTTCTTCTTCTAATAATCAACATATATTTCATGCATGCATACAAGTATCATGAGGTCTTTTCTTTAGGTTGTAATGGGGCTAGGGTCAAGGTAGGATGCATATTTGGTTAAGTGAGCTTGGAATTTGAATCTTTGATAAGCTTAAACTTCCCACCTAGCCTATGACATCCTATACAAATTCAAAGCTATCCTAACTACCCATTTCTCACTTTTTCACATACTCATGTATTCCTTTTCAATTTCACAACACCTATGCATTGATTTTATTGGACTTATACTTTGATTTGGGGCATTTTGTCCCCTTTTTGTTTCTTTCTTTTTCTTCTTTTTTTCTTTCTTTTTTTATTTTTTTCTTTTTTTTTCTTTTCCATATTGTTTTTCTTTTCTTTTTCTTTTGTTTTTCTCATTTTTTTTTTCTTTCTATATACAAGAACCTCAATGCATAAGGTTTTACATTTGATCAATACATGAGTATGTACCCAATTCCCAATATTTCCAATAATAATACAAAACTACCCTTTTATTCACCCAATGTCCCAAGGTTCCCACACTTGAATGATACTCACACACACTAGCCTAAGCTAATCAAAGATCCAAATAAGGACATTTATTGTTTTCCGCTTTAGGCTTGTAATGTGCTAAAATTAAGAACAAAGTGGGTTAAGCGTAGGCTCAAATTGGCTAACAAAGGAAGATAAAAGGTAAGGACATTTGGGTAAGTGAGCTAATGAAATGATGGCCTCAATCATATAAATGCATGAATACACAAAATAATGGACATAAAGAATCAAACAAATCAAAGATTACAATCATAGAAAGAGAATAATACACACAAGAAGGAAAAATAAGTGGTTATAAGATGTAACCACACCATTAGGCTCAAATCTCACTTGCTTGTGTTCTTAGCTCAAAAATATGATCCACAATATATATATTTCAAGCAAGTTCTATGAAAAGTTTTCACTCAAATCAATTGGTGTGCCCTATATATAGATAGAAATCTTGAAAATTCATTATTTTGACTAAGCTTATTGTGTATATATATGCAAAAAAATAAGAAAATGCAAGTAAAAATCCTAGAATCCTAGAATGAAATGCAAAAGTGTTGGAATTAGAAACTTGTCACCCAAAATCGCCGATCGGTCAGACGACCTCCCCACACTTAAAAGTTTGCACCGTCCTCGGTGCACTCAAATATGAGCAAGGGGGTACGGCGACTCTCCGGATTGCTACGTGTTCTTTCTTCCGCTTCCATGTGTGCTTGTGGTGTATTGTTCATGAAAAACAAAAATATAACACCATAAGATGAGAAGATATAAAAGCAAGGAAGCATAATTGTTGGAATGAGGTAAATCACTAGAATTGAGTGAGTGAATTAGTGTGACATTAAGAAATATTAGGTGTGTGAATTCTAAATTGCGCGGTTTAGAACACACATTAGCATAAAAAGCTATGTCACAAAAGAAGCATGCACTTTATTCATTCTAGTATGCTTGAGATGCTTTAAGTAAACTTGTAAGGTAAAACAAGCATTAAAGAAGCATGAAAGCATTCAAGTTAAAGCCTATGGATGCACATGATCATTAAATACCATGCATTAAAGTAAATGCACAACATCATCCATCAAGAAGTTGCCTAATCACAAAATAAGACTCAAATCACATGGTGGCCAAATCATGTAATTCAAAAAGAGTTACAAGCTCGAAGGCAATTCTCATCACTTGGTATTTTTCAAAAGATAAGCATGAAAAACTCAAGACCAAGTAGCAAAATATAACCTCAATCATGGAATCCAACAAAGATTGTAAACATAATGATGTTAAGAAAACATCCCTTTTAGCAGCAATTAATGGTAAACAAGAATATCAATTCAACACTTATGATGAAAAAGAGAAAATGAAATGAAAAACTAACTAAAACTAACTAAGCAACTAACTAACTAACTAATTAACTAACTAACTAATAACTAACTAAAATAAATGGTTGTCAAGGGTGTTTGGAAGTGTTGGATGAGGGGTAGAAGAAGGAAAGAAGAAAGGAGAAGGGAAGAAATGGAAAGAGGAGAAGAAAAGAAATGTAGTGAAGGAAGGGCATCCACGCGTACGCGCGCATGTCGCATGCGCGTGGGTGGTGTCCGAGAGGGTCGGTGCGTGCGCGCAGGGTACGCGAGCGCGCCAGTGGAGTTGCGCTGGGGGCATGGTGTCAGCCCAAGATTGGCCCAACTCTCTGGAATATGTACCAGGAGGGCACAGGGGCGATCGGCGCGCGCGCGCAAGGTGCGCTTGCGCGTCTATTCGCAGGTTGCCATAAGGACGCGTGCGCGCCAGGTGCGCGTATGCGTGACATGGTTTGTGCCTCAGGCCCAATTTCCGCACAGTGCAGGCCTAACTCTCGGGTCAAGGTATGGAAGGTGGAACTTCTCAATCCACGCGTACGCGTGCATGGCGCGCGCACGTGGATGGTCCAAAATGCTTGATGCACGCGTACGCACGCAGTGCGCGTACACGTGGATGGTGCTCTGTTTTTCAAAATTTTTTTTGGTATGTTTTTACACCAATCCAAGCATTCCAAACCTCCAAACAGCTACCAAAACACCATAAAACCTTATTTAGCATATTAAACTACCAAATATATTCAACTAACTAAACAAAACATGAAATTAGACTAATTCTACCAAATATTTACAAAAGAGAAAATGAAAAGAAGTTACCATGGTGGGTTGTCTCCCACCTAGCACTTTTGTTTATTGTCCTTAAGTTGGACTTATGGGGAGCTTCTCTCAAGGTGGCTTGTGCTTGTACTCATCTTGGAACTTCCACCAATGCTTGGACTTCCAATAAGCTCCATCATTCAAGATTAATATCTCCAAGCTTTGATGGAGTTCTTCACAAACCATGGGCTCCCAATGTTGATCCTCATGTGTTCCCGGATCCCATATTTTGTCTTCACACCCATCTCCAAGTTGATTATCATTATTAGTCCATCCGGGTGGTGAATAAGGTGAATTCTCTATGAAGTGCCCAACAATCCTCCTAGACCCATCTATTTGAGCACTACTCCAACCTTTATGTCTCATGTTTAATGCATCAACCATAATGAGCCTTGATTTGCAACGCCAACCACAAAACCTTTTTCGCTTACGCTTCATCCCACAAACTTCCCTAAGTTGGCCATCCGTTTCAAGCAAACCATACTCAAGTGGGACAATAAAGCTAATAGAAATGAATTTTACCCACTCAAGTGAAGGAGTAGATGACAACCTAGGCAAAGATGCTCCCAAAGATCTTGACAAAGCGTATTCCACTCCCATCTTTCTATTTTTAAGGACTTCCACCTCTTCACTAAATTTCTCTAATTCAATCCTTTGTTCATCAATACTATCTAAGCCTTTTCCCTTAATCAAACTATAATTGGGGGGTTGAAAGAAGTTTACCTCCACAACATTTTCAAATGCACCGGGAAAAGGTTCTTCAAGTTTAAAGGATTCTCCACCACTAGGACTTGATACTTGCTCTTCATCACCAAGGGAACTCAATCCTTGCTCTATCCCATCCAAGTCTTCATATGGAGTATGCCTTGGAAGGTGTGCACTTTCCTCCCTAGCATCAATTTCAATCATCTTGGAGGGGTTTTCTTCAACTCTATGTTCCCATGGAGGCTCCACATCTCCTAAGTCTTCTACCACTTCTTCCGTGTCTACAACAATTAAAGCTTCCTCCAATTGTTCCAATACAAAGCAACTTCCTTCATTTCCCACCGGAGTTTCCAATCTCTCCTTCATGCTATGCTCTTCTTGAGCCATGGGAGTTCCTTGAGTGTTCAAGCATTGGGAGGCTAATTGATTTGTTACCGCATCCAAGGCGGCCATGAAATTTTGCACATCCCTTTTCATCTCTTCTTGCCCTTGAACAAGAACACTAAGGGTTTCATCCATTAGAGGTTGGGGTGGGTGGAAGGGTTCATCATTTTGGGGGAAGGGTTCATAGTAGGAAGATGGTTCTTCTTGGTAGAGTTGTGGTGGTTCAATGTTCTCCACTCTTTCCACTTGTTGCACAACACACTCCATGGTTGCTTGAAATTGATCCAATGCTTCCTTGAGATGATCCCTTGACTCTTGTTCCTCTCGGATGTCATGAGTAGGATCATAGGGCTCTTGGATTGAAGGACATAAGTGTTCTTCCATGGGAGGTTGTGGTGGAAAGTAGTATTCATCTTGTGGTTGGAAATTTTCATATGTTGGGGGTGGTTCATCTTGGTAATAATATGGAGGGGGTGGCTCTTGAAAGGGTTGATATTGTGGTGGTTCCATATATGGCTCATATAGCTCGAAAGTTGGTTGGTGTGATGGATATGGATTAGGGTCATATGAAGGTGGTTGGTAAGAAGGGGCTTGTGAGTATGGTTGAGAGTTATGTTGAAGGTATGGATCATAGGCATATGGTGGTGGTTCTTGAAAGTCACAAGGAGATTCACCAAAGCCATTTGATTGGTATGCATCATAGAATGGCTCTTCTTCATAGTGCATTGGTGGAGGTTGTTGCCATGAAGATTGATCATATGCATATGGCTCCTCCCACCTTTGGTTATCCCATCCTTGATACACATCTTCATTATAGTCCTCATCACCTACAACATAATTGTAATCACACTCATAGCCAAAATGAGAATCCATGATAGCAAGAAAAAAGGAAAATAAAATCAAATGAGAAACAAAGAAAACTAACAAAAACTAACAAAGAGACAAAAAGGCAAGCATATGCACAATATTCACATATATACAATAACCAATAACATAACACCATTGCAATTCCCCGGCAACGGCGCCATTTTGACGATTGGATTAGTGATTGGTTTAGAAACTATACTTGCAACGAGAATTCATTTGTGAATTCTAAACCATCAAAAATCCAATCGTCAACCATCGCCTGGGCCTTGATTGCATGTCTGGGCTCATACTGCAGATTATACTGAGATAACTCGATTGCCCAAGTCATCATCCTTCTTGCCAGGTCAGGCTTTTGTAAGACTTAGCGGATCGCTTGATCCATTTTGACGATTACCTGGTGTCCCTGGAAGTATTGCCGCAACCTTCGAGACGAGGTGAAGAGCGCATATGCCAACTTTTCCAATTTACTATATCTTAACTTTGTCCCTTGCAAGGCTTTGCTAACAAAGTAGATCGGCTGTTGGATTTTTCCTTCTTCTCGTACCAAGACGGCCGCCAAAGCTTTGTCCGTTACTGCCAAGTATAGGAACAGCATCTCACCCTCCCTGGGTTTGCCGAGGACTGGGGGTACCTCAAAAACTATTCCTTTATTCATCAAGTTGAAGAATGGAAAGGCTTTGGCCACCGATGCACCGAGAAAACGAGATAGAGTCGTGAGTCTTCTGGCCAGCCTTTGCATGCCTTTATGCATCCCAGGCTCGTCATTCGCAAAATTGCTTTGCACTTCTCAGGGTTGGCTTTCACTCTTCTCAGGTTTATCATGAAATCCAAGAACTTTTCAGCCTCCATTACAAAAGCACACTTGAGAAGATTAAGCCACATGTTGTGTCATTGAAGGGACGTGAACACAGTCTCTAGGTCACTGATTAGGTCTTCCGATTGGGTGGTCTTTACTAGGATGTCATCCACGTACACTTCTACCGACCTACCGATAAGGTTGTTGAAATACATGTTCACCAGCCTTTGATAAGTAGCTCCCGCGTTCTTTAGTCCAAACGGCATTACACTGTAGCAGTATGTGGCACTTCGCGTTATGAACGCCGTTTTCTCATCGTCTGGCTGGTGCTTCGATATCTGGTTGTAACCAGAGTACGCGTCCATCAAACTCAGAAAATGATATCCCGCGGTCGCATCTACTAGAGCATTGTTCATATCCTGGGTCGAGCTGACCGACCCGAGATGTTCTACAGGCAAAGCGACCGACCTCTTCAGAGGAACACGTCCTAAATCCAAGGGCAGTCCAAAAGCCCGTAGAGATAAAGGCGGTTCCCTTGAAGATAAGATGACCTCACTCAAAGATAAAGATATATCTTATCTTCAGAAAGGTCACTCCACAATATTATAAATACACTGGAGCACCCAGGTATAACTCATACTCTGATTCTACTCAATATCTGCTTAATACCCTTGCTAACTTAAGCATCGGAGTCCCTTGCAGGTACCCCCCACCCTCCGGGGATGAAGGATCAGCACCATCACGAAGTCCCACAAGTCAGACAACAACAACTCTGACCCACACAGAAGATCTCGTCTGAGATCGACCTACAGTTTCAGGTAACCCTCGGAACATTAGCGCCGTTGCCGGGGACCTGGAAGTCATCCCATTACTATGGCGGACGACCATGACAATGATCACACCTCAAATCTAGAAGAAAGAACGCCGCACAAAAATGCAGACACAATACCAAAAGATACTCCCCAAATCAACAATAAGAACTCCCCAAATGAGGGAGCCCTGGAGGCATTCCAAGATCGGTTAAAACAACTTGAGGAAGACGTTCTACGTCAACGAGAGGCCGAGAAGGATCTACAAAGAGAAATAAGGCGACGCCAGGAACTGGAAACCAAACTCCTAAAACTTGAAGCCGATGTCAAGATGAAAGCCAGTCGATCCATTCCCGAAGATAACGCACGAAAGAAGCAAGACCCACTCACCAAAGAAATCATGAAGACAAAAATCCCAAAGGACTTTAAACTCCCAGACATGACCTTGTACGACGGCACTATGGATCCCAGCCATCATCTCAGCAACTTCAGAAGCAGAATGTACCTCATCGATGCCTCAGATGCAGTTCGTTGCAAAAGCCTTTCCAACTATTTTAACAAAAACGGCAATTAAATGGTTTGATAACCTCCCTCCAAGATCCATCTCAAATTTTGACGACATGGCCAAAAAGTTCCTGGCCAGATTCTCCATCCAAAAGGACAAAGCAAAACATGCGCCGAGCTTATTGGGAATCAGACAAGGAGAGCGGGAAACCCTGCGTAACTACATGGAGAGATTCAACAAAACATGCATGGATATACAAAACCTTCCAACAGAAGCTGCCATCATGGGTCTCATTAATGGCCCGCGAGAAGGGCCTTTTAGTCAATCCATATCAAAGAAGTACCCCACATCCCTGAACGAGGTACAGGAGCGAGCGGAAAAATACATCAACATGGAGGAAAACTCCCGATTAGGAGAGACCTCAAAATCAGGGTTCACCCCTCGGGATAAAGACAAAGATTCCAAAAAAAAGGAAGATCGACATGGAGAGTGATGAGCGGATAATTTATACACTTTTTGGCATTGTTTTTAGGTAGTTTTTAGTATGATCTAGTTACTTTTAGAGATGTTTTCATTAGTTTTTATGCTAAATTCACATTTCTGGACTTTACTATGAGTTTGTGTGTTTTTCTGTGATTTCATGTATTTTCTGGCTGAAATTGAGGGACTTGAGCAAAACTCTGATAGGAGGCTGACAAAGGACTGCTGATGCTGTTGGAATCTGACCTCCCTGCACTCGAAATGGATTTTGTGGAGCTACAGAACTTCAAATGGCGCGCTCTCAACGGCGTTGGAAAGTAGACATCCAGAGCTTTCCAGCAATATATAATAGTCCATACTTTATTCGACATAAACTGGTGCTCAACGCCAGTTCCATGCTGCATTCTGGAGTCAAACGCCAGAAACACGTCACGAACCAGAGTTGAACGCCCAAAACACGTTACAACTTGGCGTTCAACTCCAAGAGAAGCCTCAGCTCGTGGATAGATCAAGCTCAGCCCAAGCACATACCAAGTGGGCCCCGGAAGTAGATTTATGCATCAATTACTTACTCCTGTAAACCCTAGTAGCTAGTTTAGTATAAATAAGACTTTTTACTAGTGTATTAGTCGTCTTTTGATCATTCGGTCTTGTGACCACGTTTGGGGGCTGGCCATTCGGCCATGCCTAAACCTCTTTCACTTATGTATTTTCAACGGTCGAGTTTCTACACACTATAGATTAAGGGTGTGGAGCTCTGCCGTACCTCAAATTTCAATGCAATTACTATTATTTTCTATCCAATTCAATTTATTCCTGTTCTAAGATATTCGTTGCACTTCAACTTGATGAATGTGATGATCCGTGACACTCATCATCATTCTCACCTATGAATGCGCGTGACTGACAACCACTTCCGTTCTACCTTAGACCGGACGCATATCTCTTGGATTCCTTAATCAGAATCTTCGTGGTATAAGCTAGAATTGATGGCGGCATTCATGGGAATCCGGAAAGTCTAACCTTGTCTGTGGTATTCCGAGTAGAATTCTGGGATTGAATGACTGTGACGAGCTTCAAACTCCTGAAGGCTGGGCGTTAGTGACAGACGCAAAAGAATCACTGGATTCTATTCTAGCCTGATTGAGAACCGACAGATGATTAGTCGTGCTGTGACAGAGCATTTGGACCATTTTCACTGAGAGGATGGGATGTAGTCATTGACAACAGTGATGCCCTACATACAGCTTGCAATGGAAAGGAGTAAGAAGGATTGGATGAAAGCAGTAGGAAAGCAGAGATTCAACAGGGACAAGCATCTCCGTACGCTTATCTGAAATTCCCACCATTAATTTACATAAGTAGTTCTATCCTTTATTATTTAAGCAAGTATCTCTTTATATTTCCCATAACCAATTATTATCCACTGACTGAGATTTACAAGATGACCATAGCTTGCTTCATACCAACAATCTCCGTGGGATCGACCCTTACTCACGTAAGGTATTACTTGGACGACCCAATGCACTTGCTGGTTAGTTGTGCGGAGTTGTGACTAAGTGTAATTCACGTGTGAGAGCTACCAAGTCATTGGAGCCATTGTTGATGATTACAATTCCGTGCACCAAGTTTTTGGTGCCGTTGCCGGGGATTGTTCGAGTTTGGACAACTAACGGTTCATCTTGTTGCTCAAATTAGGTAATTTTCTTTCAATTTTCTTTTCAAAAAGTTTTCAAAAAGTAATTTTCAAAAAAATTTTCTTTATTTTCGTTTTTCCAAAGAATATTTTCGAAAAAAAATAATAAAAAATACAAAAAAAATCATAAAATCATAAAAATAAAAAATATTTTGTGTTTCTTGTTTGAGTCTTGAGTCAACTTTTAAGTTTGGTGTCAATTGCATGCTTTAAAAATTTTTCTTGCATTTTTCGAAAATTCATGCATTTATGGTGTTCTTCATGATCTTCAAGTTGTTCTTGACAAGTCTTCTTGTTTGATCTTGATGTTTTCTTGTTTTGTGTTGTTTGTTGTTTTTCATATGCATTTTTCGTTTGTTAGAGTCATGCATTAAAGAATTCTAAGTTTGGTGTCTTGCATGTTTTCTTTGCATAAAAATTTTTTCAAAAGTATGTTCTTAATGTTCATCATGATCTTCAAAGTGTTCTTGGTGTTCATCTTAACATTCATAGTGCTCTTGCATGCATCATGAGTTTTGATTCATATTTTTCATGTTGTGAGTCATTTTTGTTGTTTTTCTCTCTCATCATTAAAAATTTAAAAATAAAAAATATCTTTTCCTTAATTTTCTCATAATTTTCGAAAATTTGAGTGGACTTAGTCAAAAAAATTTTAAAATTAGTTGTTTCTTACAAGTCAAGTAAAATTTTCAATTTTAAAAATCCTATCTTTTCAAAACTTTTTCAAAAATCAAATCTTTTTCATTTTTATCTTATTAATTTTGAAAATTTTTAAATTATTTTCAAAATCTTTTTCTTAATTTTATTTCAAATTTTCAAAATTACGCTAACAATTAATATGATTGATTCAAAAATTTGAAGTTTGTTACTTTCTTGTTAAGAAAGGTTCAATTTTTAAATTCTAGAACCATATCTTTTAGTTTCTTGTTAGTTAAGTAATTAATTTTAATTTTAAAAATTAAATTTTTTTCAATCCTATCTTTTTATCATATCTTCTTATCTTATCTTTTTATATCATATCTTTTTCAAAATTTTATTTTTTTCAAAAAATTGATTTTAAAATATCTTATCTAACTTCTTATCTTCTTATCTTTTCAAATTTGATTTTAATATCTCTTCCAACTAATTATTTAACTTTTTGTTTGTTTCTTATCTTTTTCAAAACCACCTAACAACTTTTCTCACTCTAATTTTCGAAAATATCTCATCTCTTTTTCAAAAATTCTTTTTAATTAATTAATTGTTTTAAATTTTAATTTTAATTATATCTTATCTTTAATTTTCAAAAATCATTAACTACTTTTTCAAAATTATTTTCGAATTCTCCCTCTCTTCTCTTCTTCTATTTATTTATTTATTTACTAATACTTCTCTTCACCTCTCTTCATCTCCAATCAGTGCCTCTATCCTCACCCTTGTGATTGGATTTTCCACTCTTATTCCTTTCTTCTTCTACTAATAATAAGGATCCTCTTTGTCCAGATATAGAGGATTCCTCTTCCTTTTTTCTTTCTCTCTTCTCTTTCATATGAGCAGGAATAAGGAAAAAGGCATCTTTGTTGAAGCTGATCCAGAACCTGAAAGGACTCTGAAGAGGAAACTAAGAGAAGCTAAATTACAACAATCCAGAGACAACCTTTCTGAAATTTTTGAACAAGAGAAGGAGATGGCAGCCGAACCCAACAACAATAATGCAAGGAGAATGCTAGGTGATTTCACTAAACCAACGTCCAAATTTGATGGAAGAAGCATCTCCATTCCGGCCATTGGAGCAAATAATTTTGAGCTGAAACCTCAATTAGTTGCTCTAATGCAACAGAATTGCAAGTTTCATGGACTTCCATCTGAAGATCCTTACCAGTTTTTAACTGAGTTCTTGCAAATTTGTGAGACTGTAAAGACGAATGGAGTAGATCCTGAAGTCTACAGGCTCATGCTTTTCCCTTTTGCTGTAAGAGACAAAGCTAGAACATGGTTGGACTCACAACCAAAAGATAGCCTGGACTCCTGGGATAAGCTGGTCACGGCCTTCTTGGACAAATTCTTTCCTCCTCAAAAGCTGAGCAAGCTTAGAGTGGATGTTCAAACCTTCAAGAAAAAAGATGGTGAATCCCTCTATGAAGCTTGGGAAAGATACAAGCAGATGACCAAAAAGTGTCCTTCTGACATATTTTTAGAATGGACCATATTAGATATATTCTATTATGGTCTATCTGAGTTTTCCAAGATGTCATTGGACCATTCTGCAGGTGGATCCATCCACTTAAAGAAAACGCCTGCAGAAGCTCAAGAACTTATTGACATGGTTGCAAATAACCAATTCATGTACACTTCTGAGAGGAATTCTGTGAATAATGGGATGCTTCAGAGGAAGGGAGTTCTTGAAATTGATGCTCTGAATGCCATATTGGCTCAGAACAAAGTGTTGACTCAGCAAGTCAACATGATTTCTCAAAGTCTGAATGGATGGCAAAATGCATCCAACAGTACTAAAGAGGCATCTTCTGAAGAAGAAGCTTACGATCTTGAGAACCCTGCAATAGCAGAGGTAAATTACATGGGTGAACCTTATGGGAACACCTATAATTCATCATGGAGAAATCATCCAAATTTCTCATGGAAGGATCAACAAAAGCCTCAACAAGGCTTTAATAATGGTGGAAGAAACAGGCTAAGTAATAACAAGCCTTTTCCATCATCTTCTCAGCAACAGACAGAGAATTCTGAACAGAGCCCCTCTAACTTATCAAACATAGTCTCTGATCTGTCTAAGGCCACTTTAAGTTTTATGAGTGAAACAAGATCCTCCATTAGAAATTTGGAGGCATAAGTGGGCCAGCTGAGTAAGAAAATCATTGAAACTCCTCCCAGTATTCTCCCAAGCAATACAGAAGAGAATCCAAAGGGAGAGTGCAAGGCCATTGATGTAATCAATATGGCCGAATGCACAAGGGAGGAGAAGGACAAAAATCCTAGTGAGGAAGACCTCCTGGGACGTTTCTCAAGTAAGAAGGAGTTCCCTATTGAGGACCTAAAGAAATCTGAGGCTCATATAGAGACCATAGAGATTCCACTAAATCTCCTTCTGGCATTCATGAGCTCTGAAGACTATTCTTCCTCAGAAGAGGATGAAGATATGACTGGAGAGCAAGTTGCTTAATATCTAGGAGCCATCATGAAGCTAAATGCCAAGTTGTTTGGTAATGAGACTTGGGAAGGTGAACCTCCCTTGCTCATTAGTGAACTAAATACATGGGTTCAGAAAATCTTACCTCAAAAGAGACAAGATCCTGGCAAATTCTCAATACCCTGTACCATAGGCACCATGACCTTTAACAAGGCTCTGTGTGACCTGGGGTCAGGGATAAATCTTATGCCACTCTCTGTAATGGAGAAACTGGGGATCATTGAGGTACAACCTGCCTTATTCTCATTACAATTGGCAGACAAGTTAGTAAGACAAGCTTATGGATTAGTAGAGGACGTGTTAGTAAAGGTTGAAGGCCTTTACATCCCTGCTGATTTCATAATCTTAGACACTATGAAGGAAGAAGATGAATGCATCATAGTTGGAAGACCTTTCCTAGCCATAGCAGAAGCTGTGATAAATGTTAACAGAGGAAAATTAGTCCTTCAATTGAATGGGGACTACCTTGTGTTTAAGGCACACGGCTATCCTTCTGTAACAAAGGCGAGTAAGCATGCAGAGCTTCTCTCAATACAGAGTCAGACAGAGCCCCACAATCAAACTCTAAGTTTGGTGTTGGGAGGCCACAACCAAACTCTAAGTTTGGTGTTGAACCTCCATATCCAAACTCTAAGTTTGGTGATTGGGAGTCCACAACATTGACCTGACCACCTTTGTGGCTCCATGAGAGCCCACTGTCAAGCTATTGACATTAAAGAAGCGCTTGTTGGGAGGCAACCCAATTTTTATTTATATAATTTATTTTTATTTAATTTTTATTTTGTGTTTTAGTAGGTTCATGATCATGTGGAGTCACGAAAAAATTATTAAAATTAAAAACAGAATCAAAAACAAAAGAAGAAAAATCACACCTTGGAAGAAGGACTTACTGGCGTTTAAACGCCAGTAAGGTGCATCTAGCTGGCGTTCAACGCCAGAACAGAGCATGGATCTGGCGCTGAACGCCAGAAACAAGCAACATCCTAGTGTTTGGACGCCAGGAATATGCCCTGAGCAAAGCTGGCGCTGAACGCCAGTAACAAGCATGGAACTGGCGTTCAACGCCAGAAACATGCTGCACATGGGCGTTGAACGCCCAGAACGTGCATCACTTCGGCGTTTAAACGCCAGAATGGTATGCTAAGGCATTTTACATGCCTAATTGGTGCAGGGATGTAAATCCTTGACACCTCAGGATCTGTGGACCCCACGGGATCATCTCAGGATCTGTGGACCCCACAGGATCCCCACCTAACATATTCTCACCTTACCTCCTAACTAATCCTATAACACACTTTCCCAAAAATCCTTCACCAATCACCTCAACCTCTCTTCCCAATTACCCCCTTCACCACTCACATCCATCCACTCTTCCCCATAAACCCCACCTATCTTCAAAATTCAAAAATCTTTCCCACCCAAACCCACCCTAAATGGCCGAACCTACCCTCTCCCCCCTCCCTATATATACCCCTCCATTCTACTTCATTTTCACACAACACAACCCCCTCTTCTATACCTTGGCCGAAACCCACACCTCCCCTTCTCCTCTATATTTTCTTATTTTTCTTCTTCTCTTCTTTCTTCTCTTGTTCGAGGACAAGTAATATTTTAAGTATGGTGTGGTAAAAGCATAAGCTTTTTGTTTTTCCATAACCATTGATGGCACCCAATGCCGGAGAATCCTCTAGAAAAGGAAAAGGGAAGACAAAAGCTTCCACCTCCGAGTCATGGGAGATGGAAAGATTCATCTCCAAAGCCCATCAAGACCACTTCTATAATGTTGTGGCCAAGAAGAAGGTGATCCCTGAGGTCCCTTTCAAGCTCAAGAAAAATGAATATCCAGAGATCCGACATAAAATCCAAAGAAGTGGTTGGGAAGTCCTAACCAATCCCATGCAACAAGTCAGAATCTTAATGGTTCAAGAGTTTTATGCCAATGCATGGATCACTAGGAACCATGATCAAAGTGTGAACTCGAATCCAAAGAATTATCTTACAATGGTTCGGGGGAAATACTTAGATTTTAGTCCGGAAAATGTGAGGTTGGCGTTCAACTTACCCATGATGCAAGGAGATGCACGCCCCTACACTAGAAGGGTCAACTTTAATCAAAGGTTGGACCAAGTCCTTATGGACATATGTGTGGAAGGAGCTCAATGGAAAAGAGACTCCAAAGGCAAGCCGGTTCAACTAAGAAGACTGGACCTTAAGCCTGTGACTAGAGGATGGTTGGAGTTCATTTAACGCTCCATCATCCCCACTAGCAACCGATCTAAAGTTACTGTGGATCGGGCCATCATGATTCATAGCATCATGATTGGAGAGGAAGTAGAAGTTCATGAAGTCATCTCCCATGAATTCTACAAAATAGCTGATAAGTCCTCTACTTTGGCAAGGCTAGCTTTTCCTCATCTTATTTGCCATCTATGTTACTCAGCTGGAGTTATCATAGAAGGAGACATCCTCATTGAGGAGGACAAGCCCATCACTAAGAAAAGGATGGAGCAAACAAGAGAGCCCACTCATGGAACCCAAGAGACGCATGAGGAAGCTCATCACCAAGAAATCCCGGAGATTCCTCAAGGGATGCACTTTCCTCCCAACAACTATTGGGAACAACTCAACACTTCCTTAGAAGAATTGAGTTACAATGTGGATCAATTAAGGGTGGAACATCAAGAGCACTCCATCATTCTCCATGAAATTAGAAAAGATCAAAGGGCAATGAGGGAGGAGCAACAAAAGCAAGGAAAGGTCATAGAAGAGCTTAAGGACATCATTGGTCCTTCAAGAAGAAGACGCCACTAAGGTGGATTCATTCCTTGTTCTTATTTTTTTCTGTTTTTCGGATTTTATGCTTATTATGTCATCTATATTTGTGTCTCTACTTCATGATCATTAGTGTTTAGTAACTATGTCTTAAAGTTATAAATAAATTCCATGAATTCTTCACCTCTCTTAAAAGAAAAATGTTTCTAATTCAAAAGAACAAGAAGTACATTATTTTTGAATTTATCCCTGAATTTAGTTTAATTATATTGATGTGGTGACAATACTTTTTGTTTTCTGAATGAATGCTTGAACAGTGCATAATTTTGATCTTGTTGTTTATGAATGTTAAATATTTTTGGCTCTTGAAAGAATGATGAAAAAAGAGAATGTTATTGACAATCTGAAAAATCATGAAAATTGATTCTTGAAGCAAGAAAAAGCAGTGAAAAAACAAAAGCTTGTGAAAAAAAAATTTAGAAAGAAAAAGAAAAAGCAAGCAGAAAAAGCCAATAGCCCTTAAAACCAAAAGGCAAGGGTAAAAAGGATCCAAGGCTTTGAGCATCAATGGATAGGAGGGCCCAAGGAAATAAAATCCAGGCCTAAGTGACTAAATCAAGCTGTCCCTAACCATGTGCTTGTGTCATGAAAGTCCAAGTGAAAAGCTTGAGACTGAGTGGTTAAAGTTGTGATCCAAAGCAAAAAGAGTGTGCTTAAGAGCTCTGGACACCTCTAACTGGGGACTCTAGCAAAGCTGAGTCACAATCTGAAAAGGTTCACCCAGTCATGTGTCTGTGGCATTTATGTATCCGGTGATAATACTGGAAAACAAAATGCTTAGGGCCACGGCCAAGACTCATAAAAGTAGCTGTGTTCAAGAATCAACATACTTAACTAGGAGAATCAATAACACTATCCGAAATTCTAAGTTCCTAGATATGCCAATCATTCTAAACTTCAAAAGATAAAGTGAGATGCCAAAACTATTCAGAAGCAAAAAGCTACAAGTCCCGCTCATCTAGTTAGAACTAATATTCATTGATATTTTAGAATTTATAATATATTCTCTTCTTTTTATCCTAATTGATTTTCAGTTGCTTGGGGACAAGCAACAATTTAAGATTGGTGTTGTGATGAGCGGATAATTTATACACTTTTTGGCATTGTTTTTAGGTAGTTTTTAGTATGATTAGTTACTTTTAGGGATGTTTTCATTAGTTTTTATGCTAAATTCACATTTCTGGACTTTACTATGAGTTTGTGTGTTATTCTGTGATTTCAGGTATTTTCTGGCTGAAATTGAGGGACCTGAGCAAAACTCTGATAGGAGGCTGACAAAGGACTGCTGATGCTGTTGGAATCTGACCTCCCTGCACTCGAAATGGATTTTGTGGAGCTACAGCACTCCACATGGCGCGCTCTCAACGGCATTGGAAAGTAGACATCTAGAGCTTTTCAGCAATATATAATGGTCCATACTTTATTCGTGATTAGACGACATAAACTGGCGCTCAACACCAGTTCCATGCTGCATTCTGGAGTCAAACGCTAGAAACACGTCACGAACCAGAGTTGAACGCCCAAAATACGTTACAACTTGGCGTTCAACTCCAAGTGAAGCCTCAGCTCGTGGATAGATCAAGCTCAGCCCAAGCACACACCAAGTGGGCCCCGGAAGTAGATTTATGCATCAATTACTTACTCCTGTAAACCCTAGTAGCTAGTTTAGTATAAATAAGACTTTTTACTAGTGTATTAGTCGTCTTTTGATCATTCGGTCTTGTGACCACATTTGGGGGCTAGCCATTCGGCCATGCCTGAACCTCTTTCACTTATGTATTTTCAACGGTGGAATTTCTACACACCATAGATTAAGGGTGTGGAGCTCTGCTGTACCTCAAGTTTCAATGCAATTACTATTATTTTCTATCCAATTCGATTTATTCCTGTTCTAAGATATTCGTTGCACTTCAACTTCATGAATGTGATGATCCGTGACACTCGTCATCAGTCTCACCTATAAACGCGCGTGACTGACAACCACTTCCGTTCTACCTTAGACCGGGCGCATATCTCTTGGATTCTTTAATCAGAATCTTCGTGGTATAAGCTAGAATTGATGGCAGCATTCATGGGAATTCAGAAAGTCTAACCTTGTCTGCGGTATTTCGAGTAGGATTCCGGGATTGAATGACTGTGACGAGCTTCAAACTCCTGAAGGCTGGGCGTTAGTGACAGACGCAAAAGAATCACTGGATTCTATTCCAGCCTGATTGAGAACCGAAAGATGATTAGCCGTGCTGTGACAGAGCATTTGGACCATTTTAACTGAGAGAATGGGACGTAGCCATTGACAACGGTGATGCCCTACATACATCTTGCCATGGAAAGGAGTAATAAGGATTGGATGAAAGCAGTAGGAAAGCAGAGATTCAACAGGGACAAGCATCTCCATACGCTTATCTGAAATTCCCACCATTAATTTACATAAGTAGTTCTATCCTTTATTATTTAAGCAAGTATCTCTTTATATTTCCCATAACCAATTATTATCCGCCTGACTGAGATTTACAAGATGACCATAGCTTGCTTCATACCAACAATCTCCGTGGGATCGACCCTTACTGACGTAAGGTATTACTTGGACGACCCAGTGCACTTGCTGGTTAGTTGTGCGGAGTTGTGACTAAGTGTAATTCACGTGTGAGAGCTACCAATTCATTGGAGCCATTGTTGATGATTACAATTCCGTGCACCAGAGAGAAAATCAAAAAATACCACAATTACACCCCTCTTCGGGTGTCTCTCGTGGATGTCTACAGAGAGGTTTGCAATACAGAAAAATACCACCAGCTCGACCACTCAAAGGCAAAAAAGGAGGAGGAAACCGGGCTGAATATTTTGAATACCATCAGATCCACGGGCACTCCACCAATGAGTGTTTTGACTTAAAAAACATCATAGAAAAGCTCGTACGAAAAGGAAAGCTAGATCGATACCTGGCCACCCATGAGGATGAACAAAGGAAAAGAAGAAGAGCAGAAGATGTCGGACCAACTACGTGATCATCCCGGACGCCAGAAAGACACGTCCACATGATACACGGTGGATTCGCCGGGGGAGGAATCTCCAAATCATCCCGCAAAAGACATCTCAAAGACGTATATCACGTCGCAGAAAGGAAGGAAGCACCCGACATCCCGGCAATCACTTTTACCAACAAAGATGCATCCGGCATCGCGACAGGGCATGACGATCCCATGGTCATCACTATTATACTGGCAAACGCAAATCTTCATCGCACACTGATAGACCAGGGGAGCTCTGCCGATATCTTATTCAAAACCGCCTTCGACAAGCTCGGCTTGGAAGAAAAAGAACTCAGAGCATATCCAGACAGCCTGTTCGGGTTAGGTGATACCCCGGTTCAACCAATGGGATACATCCCGCTCCACACAACTTTTGGAAAGGGAAGTCAGTCAAGAACACTCAAAATAGATTACATCGTCGTTGACATAAGCTTAGCCTACAATTCCCTAATAGGTCGGGCAATGTTAAATCAACTCGGCGCAATAGTCTCGACTCCACATCTATGCATGAAATTCCTAACCGCAGAAGGAATAGCCACAGTAAAGGCAGATCAGAAGGTGGCGCGCCGCTGTTACAACGAAAGTCTAAACCTTAGAGGCAAGGGAGAAGAATTCCACACAATCGATCTCAGTGGAGTTCGGAGGCGGGAAGAGCTCTGCCCACAACCTGAAGGAGAAATAGAGAAAATCCAGATCGGGAACACCCCGGACCAAACAAACAACATCGGCACACTCCTAAAAGGGGACATAAAAGAATCACTCATACTGTTCCTACGCAACAACGCCGACCTCTTTGCGTGGAAAGCCGCAGACATGCCAGGCATAGATCCCAAACTAATGTGCCACAAGCTAGCAGTCTACCCAGGATCTCGGTCGGTACAACAAAGGCGCAGAAAGCTAGGACCAGATCGCTCTCAAGCAGTGGAAGAACAGGTACGAGCTCTACTGGAGGCAGGCTTCATAAGAGAAGTCAAATACCCGCTATGGCTTGCTAATATCGTTTTGGTAAAAAATTAAAATAGGAAGTGGAGAATGTGCACCGACTATACCGATCTCAACAAAGCTTGCCCGAAAGATCCTTATCCACTCCCAAACATCGACACACTAGTAGATGCCTCCTCCGGATACAAATACCTCTCCTTTATGGACGCATACTCGGGATATAACCAAATCCCAATGTACCCACCCGACCAAGAAAAAACCTCTTTCTTAACCCCAAAGGCAAATTACTGCTACATTGTTATGCCCTTCGGTCTCAAAAATGCGGAAGCCACTTACTAAAGATTAATGAACAAAGTTTTTTCGGATCATGGAGGTCTACGTAGACGACATGCTTGTGAAGACGCAAAACGAAGAGATGTTATTATCCGATCTGACACAAGTATTCAACATCATAAGACAACACGGCATGCGACTCAATCCCACAAAATGTACCTTCGCAGTAGAAGCTGGTAAATTCTTGGGTTTTATGATCACACAGAGAGGAATTGAGGCAAACCCGGACAAGTGCAGGGCCGTACTCGACATGAAAAGCCCGATTTGTATCAAAGAGGTACAACAACTCAACGGGCGGTTGGCAGCCCTGTCCAGATTTCTGGCGGGATCCGCAATAAGATCTCTCCCCTTCTACGCCACTCTAAGGAAGGGAAAGAAGTTTAAATGGACAGTTGAATGCGAGCAAGCCTTCCAAGACTTCAAAAAAGTTCTGGGACAGCCACCTATATTAAGTCGGCCACGGGAAGGAGAACCACTCATCTTGTACCTCACAGTAGGAAATCGGGAAATAGCCTCAGCACTGGTCCGAGAAGACAACAGTGGGCAACAACCCATTTACTTCATCAGCAAAGCGTTACAAGGGTCCGAGCAGAACTACCAGAAAATAGAAAAGTTCGCTTACGCTCTCATAATAACATCTCGACGACTTTGCCCATATTTCCAGTCTCACACCATTAAAATTCGGACCAACCAGCCAATAAAAGGAATCCTACAGAAAATAGACTTGGCAGGCCGAATCTTGCAATGGGCAGTCGAGTTGTCCGAATTCGACCTTCAATACGAAGCTCGGACGGCCATCAAATCTCAATATCTGGCCGACTTTATTGCGAAATTCATGGACACACTAGAAATCCCCACAAAATGGAATCTATACGTGGACGGCTCCTCAAATAAAACGGGAAGTGGCGCAGGCGTAATAATTGAAAGCGACCAGGGGACCCAGATCGAACTCTCCCTCAAATTTGGGTTCCCTGCCTCAAACAATCAAGCGGAATATGAGGCACTACTAGCTGGTTTGAAGCTGGCTAGGAAGGTTGGAGCTCAAAAACTTATCATCTTCAGCGACTCATAGGTAGTCACTTCACAAATAGCAGGCAGCTACCAAGCCAAATATCCCACTATGAAAAAATATCTAGACAAAACCAGGGAACAGCTCGGACAACTCGGAGAATATGAGATTCGACACATACCCCAAGAACAGAATGCCCGGGCCGATGCACTCTCAAAACTAGCCAGCACCAAACCAGGAGGCAACAATAGAAGCCTTATCCAAGAAATTCTACAGAAGCCATCAATCTCAGAAGAAGAAAATGTCTTAGCCATAACAGATCGCGATCAGGGATGGATGACCCCCATAATTAATTACCTCACCACAGAGGCCCTCCCTACAGATGAGAAAGAAGCAAAGAGGTTAAAACGGGAAGCACAATACTATACCATCATAAATAATACTTTATACAAAAGAGGGATTTCAACACCATTGCAAAAATGCGTGCCGACTCCCAACACTAAGGATATCTTAGAAGAAGTACACAGTGGCATTTGTGGCAATCACCTCAGAGTGCAAGCACTCGCCAAAAAAGTACTACGGGCAGGATTCTATTGGCCAACCCTACAAAAAGAAGCCACAGAATTTGTAAAGACATGTTCGCCATGTCAAAAGCATGCCAACTTCCACACTGCTCCGCCAGAGGAACTCATCAGCGTAACCTCACCTTGGCCATTCACAAAATGGAGACTCGACCTCCTCGAACCTTTTCCTCAAGGATCAGGACAAGTCAAATTACTCATAGTAGGAATAGACTACTTCACAAAATGGATCGAGGCAGAACCCCTAGCCAAGGCCACAACTCAAAGAAGTCAGAAATTTCTGTATAGAAACATTGTCACAAGGTTCGGAGTTCCATACTCCATCGTCACAGACAATGGTACCCAGTTCACAGACGCAGGCTTCAGAAAACTAACAGCCGACCTAAATATAAAACAACAATTCACCTCTGTCGAGCACCCCCGAGCCAATGGGCAAGCCGAAGCCGCTAACAAAGTTATATTAGCAGGGATAAAACGGAGATTACAGGATGCAAAGGGAGCCTGGGCCGAGGAGCTCCCACAAGTCCTATGGGCATATCGAACGACTCCACATTCCACGACAAAGGAGTCACCCTTCTGATTAGCTTACGGAATGGAGGCAATGATTCCAGTGGAGGTCAAAGAAGGATCACCCAGAGTAATCCATTTTAGCGAAAAAGTCAATTCCCAACTTCAAAGGGAAGAGCTCGACTTACTTCCAGAAATTCGAGAGACAGCTTGGATAAGGGAAGAGGCGCTGAAAAGACGAATGGCCTCCAGATACAACCGAAAAGTAATACAGCGGGCCTTCGTTGAAAATGACCTTATCCTAATCCGAAACGATATAGGAACAACTCGACCTACAGAAGAAAAGTTGGCAGCAAACTGGAAAGGACCCTTCCGAGTCATAGAAGTATTGGGAAAGGGCTACTACAAACTTTCCGAACTCGACGGGCGAGAGCTTCCTAGATCATGGCACGCCTGCAACCTAAGAAGGTACTCTAGTTAGGGGAGATAAAAGATCTTGGACAAGGCGCACTCTTTTTCCTGAAAAAGGTTTCTTAACGAGGCGCCCCGCCAAAACCTACAAATCACCCGACTTAGGAAATTAACTCCTCATGTATATTTGCATTTTCTTTTAATAAAATTTGTTCAGATTCTCTACAAACGCTCAAGTCGTATTATTCTGAAAACATTCATAGCCCGATTATAAAGCTACAGATCGACAAAAAGTGAAAATCAAATTCACTGCCTAGGAAGCTCGAAAGTCACTTTGTTTTTCAAAGCAAAGTTGTTAAACAAGCAACAGAAGTATCAATAGTCAAACAAAACACCATTTACAAAACAAATGAGTTCAAAGCCCACAGGCCGGGCTATACACAAATTCATCAGAAATAATCAAAGAGAGTCCAAAGGTTTCCTAGTAGCAGCATCCCGGGGTGAAGGAGGACGAGTCTGAAGAGGCACTGCATCTACCGTCCCATCATCCCGGTTCAGGATCGGACTCAGGATGAACGACTTCAGCAGCCTGAGAGGAAGAGGGTGGCACAACGGAGACTTTGGTAGAAGGAACAGGAGGAGGCTCAACATCATCATCATCAGGGTCCTCGGGAAGGATTTTGCCATCCTTCACAACATTATCCAAGCTAAACAAAGCAAGGTCAGCCTCCGGGGCAATAATCCGAACTTGTTCCTTCAGGTTCTCATAGGCAGTGGTTACGCTACCCACAAGATGACCCTGGAGCTCGGAATAATCAACCCGGACCGACTCTAGCTCATCCCGAAGACACATCACTTCTCGGTAGGATGCGACATCGCTTTCTTTGTGCTTCAAAGCCACATCCTCAACCAATCGCACAGAGGCCGCCAGGGCAAGAGAGCTGGCCTTCTCCCCTTCCAACTCCTTTTTCAGTTGAGTCACCTCTGCTTCAAACTCTTCCTTGAGACCCTTCATCCGATCAAATTCTCGCTTAGCTTCCTCTATAAAAGCCTTGGTAGCATGCAGAGGTAGATTTTGGGCAGTGCGATACAAAGCAGCTCCCATATGGGCCATCTTGACACTACTTCAAGTTATAAAATCCAAGTGATGAAGGAGAGATACATCATCCATTGAAAGAGCATCATAAGGTGCAATCTGCTGCTCCACAAAACCAATAGGATCAAAATCTGGGGCATCTAGATTGAAAGGTTCAACAGTTCAAGGTCTTTTTGGAGCAGGGTGGCCGAAGAAAAAATCACAGCAGCGGTAGAAGACTGAGGGGGATCCACTAAACGGACCCGAGGTGTAGGGATCATTCTCCTCGGGCCAGGAGAGCTCGGCACGGATGGCTTCAAAGGAGCTTGGGAAGCTCCTTCCCCATCAGCCTGGGCCGAGATGTTTTGAGCCGCAGTAGCTTTCCTCGCCTTCTTAAAGGCCTTCATGACATCATTATTCTTGGCCATCTCTGCAAAATGAAAAACAACAATTTATCACGCCAGGAAGAAAAACAGGGGAAAAACAAAGATAACAAGATATATCAAGGCAATACCCAAAGCAGTTCAAATAAGGGACGGATCTCCCAAAGACTTCTTAGTATCCAAATGGGGAGGTTCTCCCCAAATATCCTCCAAAACACTCACAAAGGACTGCTCGACCTCGCTCAACATCTCCCAAGTATATCGGGATACCACTACATTCCTCTGCCACTCTAAGGGAAAGCAAGGGTCATTATTTTCATCCAGAAAGAAAGGTCGGGCACCTTCAACAGCCCAAACCTTAAAGAAGTAGTTCTTAAAATCCCGGAAAGATTTGTCATACATAGAAAAGACCTTGTGTCCCTGGGCAGACCTAAAAGAAATCCAAGAAGCTTTCTTCTTGGTAGTCCCAGGTTTGGTCAACACAAAAAGATACAGAAAAAGAGTTTGAGAAGACGTAACACCAAATTCTTGACAAACAAGCTGAAAAATCTTTATGAAGCCCCATGAATTCAGATGGAGCTGCGAAGGGGCTACATTACAAGACCATAACAGGTCGGTTTCAAAATAAGTAAAAGGAAAGGTGATGTTCATTTGGCTAAAAAAGAAGTCATAAGCATAGAAGAAGGGACGCTCCCCCTGGATCAAGACTGGGAAGCAGACTCTATCACCAGAATCGGGTGCTACCAACTCATAATTGCCCTCTTGATCCACACTGCTACAGACACGATGATGCTTTCTAAGCGTCGCACAAAATTCTGAATCAACTAAAGAAACACACAGCAAGACAAGAGAGTCCAGCCAATCGGACATCCCTTCGGGAACCTCAGAAGACGCCTCGACAATGTTTTTTCGGGAAGACATGGCCAACTAATCCTACAAAGCAAGAAAAAGATTGGGTTACTAAAAAGGAAAAGACATCCCAGACGAAATCAAAATAACTCGAACGCACATTCCAGCATGGTACAGCAGATAAAAAGGAAAACTCCAGGACACAACCCAAGGTCCAGAGGCATCCTTTGGAGGCAATCAGGGAATAAAGATTCAGGAAAATCTACAAAGACTATTGTCTCAACAAAAACCCTTTCCAAGAAAAACAAATGCGAAAAAGATCAAACGAGTCGCCAAAAGAAAAGGCTACAACAGTTCAGGAATCGGCAGAAGCATACAAAGCCCTAAAGAGCCAAACCAAGAAAATACACACAGAAGCATATATAAGGTCAAAAGGGAGAAAGCATGCATCACAGTAACAAACCAGGCGCAACAAAAATTCAAGCTTTCCAACATGCACTCAGTCAAAATCAAAGCACAACATAGTAGGAGTAAACGGCGAGGGGAAAGCAAAACCAACCTGAAAAAGGAGAAGAATATGTAAGAGGGTTGAAGACGAGGAGGTTAGAGATCGCCGTCAAAAGCACTTACAAATCGCTGAACAAACGTTGCAAGGAGAAACACCAAGGAATGTAGGTTTTCAAAAGAAAACAGAAGGAGAGGAGAAAAAAGAGAAGTCACAGCAAAAGCAGATGAGGAGAGAAAACGTTTCTTGAGAGTCAAAGTTCAAAATAAAAGCAAAGAGAAACGGAGCATCAAAAACCAATTAATGGGGCATTAAAAACCCTAGCACGTTCCCAAGGCTAGGACGCTAATCCAAAAGCGCGCATTTTTAAAAGGAAGTGAAACGTTCTGCATTCAAAAAAGTAGAACAAAGAAGGATCGAAGTCCTAAAACTAAAGACTCGACCTCAAAAAGGAAGACCAAGCTCGAGCAGGGGCACTGTTCATATCCTGGGTCGAGCTGACCGACCTGAGATGTTCTACAGGCAAAGCGACCGACCTCTTCAGGTCAGGACAACCCGACCTCTTCTCAAAAGAGCTCGGTCAAGTCACAGGAAAGCCCAACAAAGGGCCCAAACAGAGGAACACGTCCCGAATCCAAGGGCAGCCCAAAAGCCCGTAGAGATAAAGGCGGTTCCCTTGAAGATAAGATGACCTCACTTAAAGATAAAGATAAGATAAGATAACTATCTTATCTTCAGAAAAGTCATTCCACAATATTATAAAGGTGAGTTCTATGGTGTAGAAAGAAAAAAATTTCTATACCTATAGATATGTGTTGGTTCATTGGAGAGTTTGACAAGTGTTTAAAGGAGGACAAAATCTGTACTCTTTGCAGGAGAAGTACAAGGGCCTTGTTTTTTCTGCAAGTGGTTAGGTCAAAATTTTGATTGACTAATTATACTAATTAAAATTAAATTTAGTAAGATGATAAACCTCACCACAAAATTATTTTTTTATCGATCTTTAACAACTACAATAAAAGGCTTCAGTTTATATATTTTATTTTGTTTGAACTTTGAATCATTTTAATCTTTTAATAAACTAACTTATTATTTTTATTTTTAATCCATATTTATTATTGTTATTACTATTATAGTAAACTTTGTTAAATCCAAATAAATGTTTAATTATTTTGTTAGTTTTTATAATTTTGTAAAATTTTCAATTAGGTCTTTATGTTTTTTTAATTTGGTTTATGCATTAATTTTTTTTAATTAGGTCCTTTTTTCCGTATAGAGACTCAACTAAAAAAACTTTAGAGCAAAGACTCAATTAAAAAAAAATATAAAAACTTAATTAAAAATTTCATAAAATTATAAAAATCAATGGAATAAATAAGCTCCAAATAAAAAATATATTCATTGTATTATATTGTAAGCCAAAATACAATTGTAATGTATTCCAGAAATATGACTCACATATTACATAATTAGTCATACTAATAATATCCATTTGTAATTAATTTTTTTTTATATTATGAGCAATACATACTTAATGATCTTTTTATTATTAAAATAAAATAAATTACACTAATTTTTGCTAGCATCTAAATTCACTAAATACGTTTAATTAAATTAAAAGTTAACAATAAAAAAATTATTTATTATATTGTTATTTACAATTTTTAAATTTTGTGACGGTAAACATACTTTTAAGACAATTTAATAATATAAAATTTATGACACAAATATTTTTTTTATTAGATATCATACAACCCTTTATTTTTAAACAATATTGCTATATAAAATAATTTACTATATATTTTGTAAATAAAAAATAAATTTAGATTAAATGGTTAATAGCTTAAACTGAGTCGTTATTTTTCGAACAATAATAAAACAGAAATCCAATTTATGATGAGGTCTATTATTATGTCAACATAATTAGTCATAATGAAAATAATTACTCACTTAAATTCTATATAAAAAAGAGAATTTTTTTATATCATTCCTACAAAGAGTATAAACTTTGTCTCCTTCTTTAAACACTTGTCAAATTCTCCAATGAGCCAACACATATCTATAGGTGTAGAAATTTTTTTCTTTCTACACCATAGAACTCACCTATTATAAATACACTGGAGCACCCAGGTATAACTCAAACTCTGATTCTACTCAATACCTGCTTAATACCCTTGCTAACTTAAGCATCGGAGTCCCTTGCAGGTACCCCCCACCCTCCGGGGATGAAGGATCAATACCATCACCAAGTCCCACAAGTCGGACAACAACAACTCCGACCCACACAGAAGATCTCGTCCGAGATCGACCTACAGTTTCAGGTAAGCCTCGGAACAAGCATCAATGTTGGAGAGGGTGAAGGAGTCTTTAGGGCATGCCTTGTTGAGGTCCAAGTAGTCAACACACATCCTCCACCTCCCGTTGGCCTTCTTAACTAGGACTATGTTCGACAGCCAAGTCGAGTAGTCAAGTTCTCGGATGAACCCTGCTTCTAACAACCTGGCCGTTTGCTTGGCCACCTCATTCGCTCTCTCCTGGGACATCTTCCTTCATCTTTAGGCCACTAGCCTGGCCTTTACCTTCACAGCCAGGTGGTGTGACATGAACTAGAGGTCGATCCCCGGTATGTCGGCTGGTGTCCATGCAAACAAATCACTATTTGCTCGAATCATCTCCATCAAAGGCTCTTTCAAGTTGTGGGGGAGGTTTCTATTCAAAAAGGTGAATTTGTCTCCGAGTCGCCGACCCTAAACTTTTCCAGGTCTCCTTCAAGCTCTGGTCTTGGTTTATCGTCAATCCTAGCGTCCAGATCGGCTAGGAAAACCCCAGATGCCTCCTTCGACTTCTTTCTTAGGGAGAAGCTGGCATTGTCGCACGTGAAGATCTCCCTTGATGGATCCCACCCACCCATTGTCGGCTTCAAACTTCATTATCAGTATCTTGGTACATATTACCACTGCAAACTCGTTAATTGTTTTCCTCCCCAAGATAAGGTTGAAAGTCATGGAGTCCCTTAGAACAACAAACTTCGCCATTAGCGACCTCTTTCCTTGACCTCCCCCTATGGAGACCGGGAGGGAGATTATTCCATCAGGCTTGATAAAATTATCCCCTAAGCTGACCACCCCGTGCTGGTGTGTTTTCAAGTCGGCTTCCCAGAGGCCCAAGGCGTCGAACACGTTTTGGAACATAATGTTTGAATCGGCTCCGGTATCAACGAGAATTTGCTTGACCAAGCCTATTCCCACTCTTGCTGTGATTACCATGGGAGGGTTCCCTGGCATGTCATCAAACGATCGGTCCCCTGGTGCAAATGATATCATTGGGACTCTTCTGGGGGAAGGCCCATGAGTAGCTGATGACACAGCCAGGACCTTAGCATATTTTCTTGCTACCAACTTCGATCTCGGTGCAGCGTCCCTCCCAACTACAACATTCACGATAGTGAGGCCGCGGTCATTGTCCTCTTCAGGTTCTTGCCTTGGCTTCACAGTACGACCCCTATCTTCGTCAGATCGGTTGTGCTCTCGACTCCTAGGTTCTCTTATGAACTGCGAGAACTCCGTCAGCTTGCCTTCACGGATCGCCTCTTCCAGAGCGTCCTTCAGGTCAAAGCAATCTTGGGTTTTATGGCCGAAACCCTTGTGGTAGTCACAGTAGAGGTTCTTGTTTCCTCCGGTTTTGTCCTTGAGCTGGCGAGGCTTTGACAAGATGCCTTGGTCGGCTATCTGTTGGTACACCTCGACGATCAGGGCCGTCAAAGGGGTATAGTTAGTGAACTTTCCTACCCAGGGGAAAGGCTTGAAGGGTTTAGTTGGCCCTCCGTCTTTGGAGTGCTCCTTAGGCATTTTCCTGTTCCCGGGCTGACGAGTAGGATGATAGGCGGGCTGCCATTTGTTGGCTGTCTTCACTTGGCTGACCTCCTCGTCGTTGATGTACTCTCTCGTCACATTCTGGATTTCCTGCATTGTCCACACAGGTTTGGTGGTGAGGTGTTTCCAAAAGTCTTTATTCAATAGCCTGTTTGTCAGGCAAAGGCTAGCCACCGAATCGGTCAAGCCATCAATCTCTAGGCACTCATCGTTGAACCTATGCAGATACATCCTGGTCAATTCTCCGCTTCTTTGGGTCACCCCTAGAAGATTGATCGGATGTTTGGCCTTGGCCATACGCGTGGTAAATTGTGCTAGAAAGTCTCGGGTTATGTCCACGAAAGTCGTCACGGACCCCTGAGGGAGCGCGTTGAACCACCGAATTGCCGATCCTACCAGGGTCACAGGGAAGGCGTGACATCTCACCTCATCACCCACACCCTCCAGGTTCATCCTGGCCTCAAAGGCCGTTAGGTGTTCCTTGGGATCTTGTGTTCTGTCATATCTCATGTATGTTGGCTTGTCGAAGTGTTTCGGCAATCGGACCTCGAGAATGGAGTGGTGGAAAGGCATCGCTCCCAGGATTATAGGGTTTCGTCGCCTTCTCAGTCTCTCCCTGCTTTCTTCCCGGTCTTCCTCTTTGGCGTGTCTTGCTAAGGGTCGAATGTAGATTACAGGGTCTTTCCGTCTTCTCAGCACTTCCCTACTTTCCCCCTGGTCCTCAGACTCCGCGCAGGTCACGGGGGGTCGGGAACCCGTTGCACGCCTGGCATGGTGCCTCCAGGGGCTTCTATCTTGGGATTCCCTTCTCCTCTGAGGAGACTGGGAGCGAGGTTGGCTCGGGCCGGGCTGGTAGCGCTCCTTGGTCACCAACTCTTGCATTATTCTTGCCCTGTCACTTTTCGTTCCTCTGAAAGAGTGCCTTTCCCAAGAACGGGAAGGAAGCTCGTCCCTCCGGGAAGGGGATCTCGTGCGTTCGTGGGAAGAAACCAAAGAGGCCACCCTACTGGTTCGATGAGCGTTCTCCTCTACACACGGCTCGCCTCCATCCTCTCCTTTCACTGGACCCAACAAAAAATCCATTCAGACTAGAGGTTCCCCGGTAACAGCGTCAATGTTCGGGGAGTCAGTTCCCAAACGGGTCGGAAGTACTATGAGTGTGAGGTGGTTGGAGGGGACTTGGATCTGGGTCACTGGTGAGAGAGTGGATCTCCCGGGTTGGTGTTGGCGAGTGAGGACTAGAGCTTCCTGACCTCCCGGGTTGTTGGAGCGATGAGGGGGGAGCCACCTGCAAAAAGGGCTCTGATGCTCAAAAAGGGATATAATATACTAAGATTTCGTAATGATAAAGGCGTTGATATAAGAAAATATAAGATACACACACACACGCACGCACGCACGCACGCACGCACGCACGCACGCACGCACGCACGCACGCACGCACGCACGCACGCACGCACGCACGCACGCACGCACGCACGCACGCACGCACGCACGCACGCACGCACGCACGCACGCACGCACGCACACACACACACACACACACACACAGGATTTTGAAAGAAATACATACCAAGTACTAATCTTCACCTGCAAAAAAAGGCCGGCTAAAAAGTTGTATTACAACTAGAAGTATACTCAAAATACAATTCTGTTTCTCTAAAGTTAAACCTCTAAGAGGGATACAGAATTACTTATACAAAGTGGAGAATACATATAAACTAGGTACAAAATATAACTCCCAAAGGAAAGTCTTCGCTTCCCAGAAAGAGTCCAGAATGCTCAATGAGATGCGTCATGTTCTGCATCTGAAAACAACAAAATCCTACAACAGGTGAGAACCCGAACGTTCCCAGTAAAATAACAGTTCCAAGTTAAGACAATGTAAAACTATACGAACTTACTAAGCAATCCTAAACTCCAACAATTTATATCCAAGCCTGGGGTCACACTAATCCAAAAATATGGTAATTAAGCTAAGAATTCCACTATACTAGTAATTCATAATCTCAGTCCTTCACAACACCTCTCAGCCTTTCTCTTTTCTATATCACAGTCCATCAGCATATGATTCAGTAATTCAGTATCACAACTTAGTTTTTCACAAACTTCCAATCACCATATTCTTATCAGGAACAACCCTCAGCGTCACCATTGCAAGCATAAGGGATCTCTCAGTTGTTCAAACACATACAAAACAATATAAAAAATACACAAATAGAGAAAATAGATAAAACAATTAGCTTAAATAGCATATAGATACAATTATTCAACAAGGAAAGCCAAATACAAGATGCACACCCAATCAATACACACAAATGCAAATGATGCATGCCTGTCCTAATGGCCATGAGCTCACGTGTTGGTTAAACTGGTAGAACCTGACATATTCAGTAGCTAACCCAGATATCGTCTTTCTACACAAAGAAAATTCTCAATCTTTTATAAGGGAATCTTCAACCTTCCAATTAGAGAGAGATTGTGATGTAACAATAGAAAATTCTTAACCTAATTCGTTCATACCATAGCCAGAAATTGGATCAAAGGGAATCCTCAACCTTCTCCATTCAATTTTTCAATGTAACAAGAGAGAAAATTCTCACCCTCACTTGCTCATTGCAACAAGAGAGGAAATTCTCAACCTCAACTTATCTATCACAGCAACAGAGAGAATCCTCAATCTCAGCTTGCCTATTCGTAAGCGGAACAAAGCCACCGTCCTCACTACATCAATCTAAATCTCATTTCCATCAAACATAATCTCAATCATAACCAAAAATCAAATTAATAATACAAAATTGAACCGAAAGAAATTCTCAACCTTCTATCCAACTTCCCGATACGACAAGAGAGAGAATCCTCAACCTCAAACTTGTCCACCACAACAAGAGAGGAAATCTTCAACCTCAGCTTGTCTATCCATGAGCGGGATCAAACCACCATCCTCACAATGTCAATCATAATGTCTTCTCAATTATAATCACGACACAAGAGAGGGAGTCCTCAACCTCAACTCGTGTATTCATTCCGGGATATAGTTTCCGTCACACTCTTGGGATATAGTGTTCGTCACACTTTTCAATCTTAGCTTTCATCCTAAGGGTCACATAATCCCTCGCTTTTTGATCTAAGCCTCAAGTCAATTTGATTCCATTATGATCACAATCCTAACTCATAATTTTGTATAACCCCATCTGTTATTTAGAGCAACACTCTTGTGATATAATACCCATCACACTTCAATCATAATTTCATCATAATCCCCATTCACCTCTATAAACGTATAATCAGAGAAAATCCTCAACTTCCCCAATTCGTAATCAATTTATCAAGTTTAGGTTCATTAATTCCAATATTTTATCAATTATCAACTCCATTAACTCGTGAGAGGTATAATACCACTGTTCTCATCGCGGGCGAGACGAATCCCATGTCATCCGGTTTAACCAATCGCTTATTCGAGAATAATTTAATTTAATGCCAAGTGCTCCGTAATCAACCTAAGCATCCAAATTTAGACCAATGTCAACCAAGCATCCAAGCTCTCAACAATTAAGTTATTTACAAAAAAAATTACAATTTTCTCAACCTAGGTTCATAGAATTAGAAAATTCAAAAGGAAAAAAACTTTCTCACCTCAGCCCATTCAGAATCTATGCTAGAGTATTCCTTAAAGAACCAAAATCACAAGATTTTAACTCACATATACTAAAAACGTGAATTCAGTGAGGAACTCGAAAATAGAGCAAGAATTTCGGATTTACTCACCACAATAGTTAATAGAATTGAAGAGGATGAGGAGAGCAATGTGTAGCTACAAATGACTCGTTAATTGGAACTACAGATTAAAAGTTATGAGGGATGAAAAATTATAGTGAATAATAACTTAGGGTTTGCTCTCTTCCTCTCTTCTCCTCTCTACATGCCCTCTCTCACTCTCGACTAAAATGAGAGTGAATAGTGATGAAATGAGGATTACAACATGGGCCCATTTGCAATTTTGAGCCAGTTGGCCTTACCTTAGGCCAAAATCTTTAAAATAAGTATCCGAATTTTATTCTAAATATTTTTCTTGTCATTTTTACAGTTCTAATTTTATCACTCGCAGTACCGAACAGATTTAAGCCAGTACAGTTAATTTTAACGCCGATACACGTTTTTTCGCAATTGATTATATTTTTGCACTCACATTTTATTTTCTAAATTAAATTCTCACTAGCATTTTTGAATAATTTAATTTAATGCCTTCAATATATTCACACTCATTCCAGAGCCTAAAAATTAGTTTCGAACCTTAAACAGAGGTTATAGAGGTGAAAACACATATTGGATAAGCAAAAACAGTTAAAATTAACATTATCTGAAAAATAGGGCAGTCATACGCACGAGTTCACCTTTGTGCATATGCACGAAAACACGCACAAAATTTGTTTATTTTTAAAATGCAGGTCGTGCGTACGCATGGGTTGTGTGTACGTATGACTTGGCTTTTGTGCGTACACATGGGTTGTGCATACGCGACCCCAATTTTCTGCAACTTCTGCATAATCCAGTTTTTAACATCAATTTTCAATCATTTATAACTTTCTCTACAAAATTCTATTTTCTTTCTTTCTTAAACCGATTTAAAGCTTTCATCATCATCTTTAATTTAAGGAAAATTTCATCCAAATCCAGGTATCAAGCACTAAGTTATGGTTCATCGAAGTGTCAAGTTATGCCTCGTCGATGATGGTTAAAAAATTAATTCTTACCCAATTTACACAAATACTCGTTTTGACCAATTCTTCAATCCAATTTGATTCAAACCACTTTCCATACTATTTCTAAATCTTTCAAGCACTCATTCATCAATTTTCAACTATTTCAAGCCTAACCAAATCCCATTCTAATTCATTTAGTACATTCTCTACAAGAATAACACACAACCCTCATAATTCTAACATTCATAATCAAACCAAATCAATCATCCAACTCATTACATTATTTCCAACAATTTACAACATGGTACACCAATTTTTACCTTAACTTACCAAATAGGGGATTTATCCTCTATCAGGCCTCCGACCCAATTTTTACATCAATCATCATCATAATAGGCAATAAATCCATAATCTCATATCCAATTTCATTCAAACCAACACATATTAGACACCAAGCATTCAATGCACAAAATTGTACTAACGCATAATTCATCATCAAAACCTAGGGAAAATTAACCTAGGCATTCACATAATTTTATATAATACCTACCCGAAATCAAAATTCGTACCTTATCAACGACAGCTTTTTTCAACTCTCAGATTTTCTCTCCGGACGAATCCTAGCTATACCAATCCACCAAGCGCTCCGTAATCAACCCAAGCGTCCAAATTCACACCAATATCAACCAAGCATCCAAGCTCTCAACAATTTTATTTACAAAAAATTACAATTTTCTCAACCTAGGGTTCATAGAATTAAAAAATTCAAAGGGAAAAAAGCTTTCTCACCTCAGCCCACTTGAAATCTATTTTAGAGTACCCCCTAAAGAACCAAAATCATAAGATTTCAACTCATATATACTAAAAACGTGAATTCAGTGGAGAACTCGAAAATGGAGCAAGAACTTTAGATTTACTCACCACAATAGTTAATAGAATTGAAGAGGATGAGGAGACCAATGCGTAGCCACAAATGGCTCGTCAATTGGAACTACAGATTGAAAGTTATGAGGGATGAAAACCTATAGTGAATAATGACTTAGGATTTGCTCTCTTCCTCTCTTCTCCTTTCTACGTGCTCTCTCTCACTCTCAAGACTGAAATGAGAGTGAATAGTGATGAAATGAAAATTACAACATGGACCCATTTGCAATTTTGAACCGGTTGGCCCTACCTTAGGCAAAAATCTTTGAAATAAGTATCCGGATTTCTATTTTAAATATTTTTCTTGTCATTTTTACAGTTCTAATTTTATCACTCGCATTATTAGACAGATTTAAGTTGGTACAGTTAATTTTAACGCCGATACGTGTTTTTTCGCAATTGATTATATTTTTACACTCACATTTTATTTTTTAAATTAAATTCTCGCTGGTATTTTTTTTGAATTATAAATATTAAATTTATAATTTTTTTATTCTCATTTAATTATTAATTTTTAATTAATTATTTATTATTTATCCGTATTTTTATACGTAAGAATTATACAAATCTAAAAGAGACTTTTGTGTGAGAAATTTGTTAAAGATATATAAATATTTATATATTTTTTTATCGTTTATATTTTTGGGAGAAGTAATTTTATGATGAATACTTTGATAAACAATTCTAACTTTTTAGTCACAAACTCAAGCGGGTAATTTTTTTATTTATCAAATACGGAATAAAAAAATAAGGCGTGTTTGTTCTTTTAAAATATATAAATGGTTCTTTTAAAAGATTCACCAAATCATGCCTAAGTGAGGTCAAGAATATGTGTTGGTTTGAATTAACTCACTTGAGTGAAAAAAATATTTTTTATAAAGTAAAATATTTTTATTAAAGTTTTTGTGTACATTTGGATAATTTTTCATTAAGAATAGTATTTTTATTAAAAAAATAAATTATTTATTTTGTCTAAAAATTAATAATACTTTTTTAATTAAATATAAAATATATTCTTAATATTGAAATTTTATTTTAAAAAAAATATTTAAATGTGAAATTTTTTTTATTAAAAAAATCTTTATAAAAAAATAAAAGACAACTTTTTGTTTCTTCAAAAACCATTCAAACTGATCTTATATCCTGTCGATTATTAGGCCATGCCATGGTAGGATATATAGGGGCTAGATTATTTTAATTAATGCAATTATTTGGCCCTTAAAATCTGTGATATTTTGCCATACCCATAATAAATGATGAATGCAAGCTTGGTTCAAAGTGGAGACACATGCAAATTTGTTTACTCTACTCTATTTAAGTATGAGTCTAAGCCAATTTATTCATTCCAAGTTGGAGGCTTGGAGCATTAATTGGCAAAACCCTAACAATTAAAATAAATCTCCAGCAACTAGTTAAGATATTAGACAAAGAAACAATTATTTTCCTAATCTCTCTTTGATTCCATGCAAATTAATTGACATTCTATATGTTCATCAGTACCAGTACGCATTTGATAGTTTTATTTCGCAACAAGAATCTTTGACTTGTTCTTTACTTTTATTGTATGATTGCTAATTGACGCCATAACTTATGGAATCATATATTGGACGATGGATCATACTTACCCTTATAAGAAATATTTTTCTATAAAATCAATACATTTAAAACTTAATTATAAATTTTTTTAATAAAATTATTCTATTTGTGAATTTTTTTAGAGTGGCTAAAAAAAATACTTACTTAAAATCCTTATGAACGACTTTTAAGTCAATTAAAACGACACAAACATCCAAAGATTACTGAAACTCTACTTTGACAAATAAATCAATATAATTATTTTGAGTCGGTAGTCGGTTCGTAATGGATAATCAAAAATTAATTATTGTGTGTCACATAATTTTTTGGCTGATGAACATCACTGTCTAGGAGACTATCACTGCCAATCAGCAATATCAAGCTTATACCAATGTTGACAAAGTGGCAGCTATGTAATTAATTTTGCCTATTAATTATTACGCGTCTCAAATTTAAGTTTGGAATTCGGGATTTAAAGTTTAGTAAGATAATAAAGCATATATTTTACAAAATTTATAAAATTAACAGTGATTAATTCCTCATTTTATTATTTTACTAAAATTTTTATTTTAAAGCATCTAATTCGAGCAATATATACGGATGATATTTGCATTATATAGAATAGTCCAAAGAGAGCATAGCAAAATATGCCAAAGTGGCAAAACCTGTGCTATGTATCAATATGAATAAAAAGATGACTAAGAGGCTAATGAGCATAAATTGTAATTTGTCCTTCGATGATAATGATTTGAATTATATTACAACCCGCGGTTTTATAATGGCTACATTCAGCGGCGAAATTTGAAATAAAATTTTAAAAGGTCAGATAAAAGATAATTGTCAAGATATTTTTTATATAAATTTATTTAAAATAAGTTTGTCTAATCTCATCTCTCTGATTTGAATGATATTGTCAAATTTAAAGCCGTTTAGTATTTCGTTCTAAAGAATTAAGGTTAAACTCATCAGATATAACTCTTTGAATTTTTAAAGATTGTATCTCACTTTTTTCGTGATTTATTAAAGTAGAAGAACTATTTACAGGTGTTGATATTGTAAAAATTATATGTTCTTCTTCTTGAATATTAGCCTTCCTCTTAAAAATGCATCAATTTTTTAATTTTTCATGATTATTTTATATAAAAATTTGAATATATATCTTGTAAAATATATAAAAAAAATTAGAAGAATAAATATTAAAATTTATAATATTTATTGAATTTTTTTATCAATTTATACAAATACAATAATAATATCAATACTTATTGAATATTCTAATATTGTTTTATCATATAAAAAATTAAATTAAATAAACAGTAAAATATAAAATAATATTAAATTACATAAATAAAAAATACCTAATTTTTTGTATTTGAACTCAAAAATAAAGGGAGTGTTGCTTATTGAATAAAGAGTTGTAAAATGCGAATACACATAGTTCAGTCCAAATCCAACAAGGTTTGAATGTTTAAAATTAAAAACTATTGTGCAATAAAAGTAAGAATGAAGATTGCACTTTGATATTTTAAGTCATAGTAAAATATTTGAGCCAACTGAACTATTTTTTATTTTTTAAAAAAGTACTAGTAATTTTTTTAACAAAAATTTAGAGGTGCCATAGCTTCTTTGTCTTAACTAAGCTCTACCACAGACTACATTTGTGGTGATTATGGGTGTTTTTTTTTTTTCATTGATAAGTATTAAATGATATGAATAATGTTATAAATAAGATATTTTGACTTATAAGCAGGAATGAAATAATCTAACAAAATTGGATTAGAATCAACAAGCAAGTAATTCTGAGAGAAAAAAAATTAAAGAAAATATAAAATTTAAACATACATATGTTTGATTTATATTTCAAATTTTTAGTATTATTAACTTTCAAAATTTTGTGAAAAAATAAAAATATAAGACGAAAACAAAAAATAAAATTTTATTATTTTAATGTTTTTTTTCATTTACAAAATCCTAACAATAGAACAAATAAAATAAAAATTCAAACTAAACATGTCCTATTTTTTTTTGAAAATATACTAATGGAAAAAGAAAAAAAATTACGGATAATTCCAAATAATGTCTAAAACAGCATGAAGTGTTCCAATAGAAAACACTTTATCTACAAATGGATGACTAAGACTTTTAGGTCTTTAAAGAAAATAAAATAACAAGTAAGCAACTGAAAAGGCTTGTAATAAATTTATATATCCTTAAAGAAAAAAAGATAAAGTATCAAGTAAATTTTTGAAACTGAAAATGCTAATTAAGTCTCTGAAAATTCCAATGTTGGCACAATTCATCATTACCAATCTTTCATCTCATTCTGTGAAAGACCTATAAATCTACTGTTATATTGTAATTTTTCAAATGTTTATTATGTATTTTTTTTCTTAAGATCTATAATTTTATCACAAAACATTTTTAAGAACTTATTTACTATTTTTTTCTTAAATATATTTATAAATTTAAAATAAAATTATTTAATAACCTATTTATCGTATTACTCATGGTATAAACTTATTCCTATGACGTGAAAAATACTTTATTCCCAAGCTTTTGCATGATAGAAATTTACATGTAATAGTATCAGGTTGTATATATGTTTTGGGTAAAAGTATTGTTTGGGAAAAATATTCTATGTCCAACTACATAAGAATTAAATAAGAGAATTACATGTGAATTTTTACTAAAAAAACATGCAACGTGTTGGCAGTTGTTTTCTACATTTGCAATTCTTGGTCTTATTCTTTTGGAATGTTGTGTGTTGACGTAAAAAGTTACTTCTAACCAATATTATTTTTTACTCTATTTGGTATCTACGGAGACAATACAAATTGGGAGCTACTCAAATGAAGATGCAAAAAATATCTTTTTATGAAGATGCTTTGTATAAAAGTGTGATTTATTGATTTGGCCACACTTCAAATAAAAACAACACTTTTATAACATATCAAAATCTAACCCTACACTCCATTATCTAAGGGTCAAAAAGAAAAATCATCACATGAAGACAATTATAATATCTTCATGGGAGTATCACCAATACAAATTTTCTAATCATTTACGTTCACCCGCTCTCCTCGGTGATCATGCAGTTATTCCACTTCATAGGTTTAGGTGTGGCAAAGGGGTGGGTAGAAGTAGGTTTTTGCTCTATCCGATCTCGTTCTGTCGTATAATAATTCGCATAAAATTTGTTTTGCTTTTATCCGCGAATAGTAAAATGTTAAACTCTAACGCGCTTCTGCGGGTATCCTTTCCACCCCTATTCGCCCCTATAATTATTAAAATCTAATAAATAAAATTAAATTTCAAAATTTATATAACCATCATCACATACATAACATAAATTAAAGTAAAAATTTAAATATAATATAATATTATTAATTATTTATTGATTATTTTACATATATTATACATATTATATAATGGGGCGGTTAGGAACGGATATATTACCTAAATCCAACCCCATCCCACCCCTCTCAAGAACCCGTCCGCTAAAAACCGCCCTGATGCAGGGTGGGTAATTACCCGTCCCGAACGGGTAGAAGCAGGATGGATACCCGTAAATTTGGGTAGTATTGCCATCCCTACATAGGATGTGAATTTATTTTTTTAAAAATTTTAATTGATAAAAATATATAAATAATTATATTTTTAATATTTTTTTATATAATAATCTCCTTTTATTTTGTGTAAATTTATGATATAAATTTTTTATTAGTTTTATGTTAATTTGTTTTTAAATTTATATAAATCAAACTCTAAACTTTAAAATCATAAAAGTTTTCATAGTATATCATTAAATTATTTTTTCAAAAATTTAAATCTATAAAAAAATAAATAATTATGTTTCTAATTATTATAAAGTCACTTATTTTAAAAATTTAAACTAATTAAAAAGATAGAATATTATATTAATATCTATATTTCTAATATTAATAAATAATATTTTTATTTTTTATTTTTATAAAATTTAAAAATTTATCAAATAATAAAAATATAGCACTTAATTTTAACAACACTTTTAAAATATCTCTAGAATTGCATAGTTTTCGTAATCACCGTATAATAGACATCATAACATACATACACTTATATAATCAAATCGTTTTAAATGTAACTATCCGATACAAATTGTCCTTTTAATATTAAATAGAATAAAACATTTGATCATGTACCAATCTATCTATTATTGTTCAAGATTTTAGTTAGATGTCAACAATTAACTTGGATTAATGGAGTAGTCAATTTATTCATTTATTTAAATAAATATTAATAATTTAAATTTCATTTTGTTTACATAATAATTTATTTTTATTGGTCAGACTCTTTAGAATTCAAAGTTTGCAGAAAATTAATCATTTATTTATTGGATTGGCGAATATCATAGACAATCAAAAAGTCACACGCTGAACTAAAAATATTAAAAAATGATTAGGATAGAGAAGATTAGCAAGGCCATTGAGAGGTTTTACTTTTTTTGGGGCGATATAGGTATGGCTTAAAATTATAACATTGGATCTTTAATATAATAATGATGATAAGACATGCATCAATTAGAATATTAAAAATGAAGAGTATTTAATTAAGATGCATGAATAGATCAATAGTTATTTAAGACGCATGAAGAACTTTTACGTAAGTATATACTTTTCCTCTATGAGAATAAGACATTTTCAAATTATAAAAAAAATGTACACATCTTTAAAAATATACAACTATAATGCATTACCATCAAATAAAAAATACATATTAAAAACAATATATATTTACTGATTCGGTGACTTTTCTTTTGTAATTTACCCATAGTATTTTTGTTAAAAATGTCCAAAAAAGTTTCTTTCAAATGAAATAATTGATTGAAAAATGAAAGTCCTTAAAAAAAAGTGTTATATTTCAATAATTTCGCTTTAGGGGGTCACCGTGTGTAGACTGTGTGGAACATTAAGCGTGGAATAATGAATATGAATATCTTTAACAAGTCAAAAGATATTCGGAAACTACATCTTTCAATGATTAATGCAAATAAGGCCTAGCTAGTAGTACTACTCTTACTCTATAATCAAAATTTCAAATATAGAATGAAATAATGTAGTTTTCATAATTAATTGTACGGTTGCATACATTGACATGACGATAATGCAAACTAGTGTATGTAATAAGGGCGAATTTCTTATATAAATACGTGACACATTCCAAGGCCTTAACCACAATACTAAATCACTAATAAGTAATAATCTCTCTTATTCACTTGCCATGGCACTTCCAATCACCAAAGTTCATATTTTAATATTATTCATGTGTCTTATAGAATTAGGGACAGCTCAATTGTCACCGAATTTTTATGCCGCAAAATGTCCGAATGCACTTTCAACAATTAGGTCAGGAGTGAACTCTGCTGTGAGCAAAGAAGCTCGCATGGGAGCTTCCCTTCTTCGCCTTCATTTCCATGATTGCTTTGTGCAAGCAAGTCTACTTTCACTTTCTTTAATGCCCTTTTTTTATTGTTCATTTTTTTATTATTTTTTAATTTTTTTATACTATCATTCAATTAAATATTTATATTTATGTGGTCTTGGAAATAATAATGAGTTATTAGGTTAAATTTTAGCGAGGTAAAATATTTTTACGCTGATAGTATATATTTAATTACAATCTAATTCATTGTTAATTATTTATTTTCTACTTAAAAGGTAAAAAATTAAAGTTTCACCTTATATTAAATTATTATTTAACACATGCATATATCATGCGTCAAAGACATACATGCACGTACGTACAAATATATAAATAAAATATTCCAAGTGCTGACAATTGGTTTTGCTGGAAGTTGAACATTAGAATTCTTTATTATTATTATTATTATTATTATTATTATTATTATTATTATTATTATTATTATTATTATTATTATTATTATTATTACAAATATATAAAAGCAAATAAATAAAGGATATTTTAATTGCCTAATGACAATCAAGCTTATATTTCTTAGGTAACAAATAATTAAATGAACTCCATATATATGTACATTATGAAACTATTAATTAATTTAAATTCTTTGCCTATAATTTCTTGTTTCAGGGATGTGATGCATCAGTACTATTAGATGATACAGCAACTTTTACAGGAGAAAAGACAGCAGGTCCTAATGCTAATTCTATTAGAGGTTTTGAAGTCATTGATTCCATAAAATCCCAAGTAGAGAGCTTGTGCCCTGGTGTTGTTTCTTGTGCTGATATTCTTGCTGTTGCTGCTAGAGACTCTGTTGTTGCTGTAAGTATATATAACTTAAAATTGATTTAATTATATTATTCAAGATATTTTTTCTGTTATAAAATTATTTATATTTTTTGTTATAAAAAGTTATTATATATACACAAATGTCATAATTAATGAAGTCATTTTGGGATTAGGTGTTTTGTCAATTTCATTAATTCCCACCAAGATGAAATAAAAAATCTTCCCAAAATGCACTCAATTTGAGCCAAGGATATAGAATAATATAAATCACTAAATGGCAAATATATAATAATAATAATGTGAAAATTGTCAAAATCAGCTTGGGGGACCAAGTTGGACAGTGCAATTGGGGAGAAGAGACTCAACCACAGCAAGCAAAAGCCAAGCTAACTCAGATTTGCCAGCTCCCACTTTGGATCTCACTGGCCTTATCTCTGCTTTCTCCAAGAAAGGTTTATCAACTAGTGACATGGTTGTTCTATCAGGTACTCATTAATCAAATTAGACTATGGTATTTATGGAATTTTCCTTATTATACTCAAAACTGTCACTAAATTTAAGGTTATAATTTTTTATTATTTAAAAATAAAAATTTATTTTGAGAATAACAAAAATAAAAAATATTGTCAAATAATAAAAATATATGACTTTAATTTTAGCTATATTAAGTATCCTTAAAATTTAAGTTAAAAAATATGATACTTATGGTTACGGCGACTATCAATGATTATATTATTTTAGCAATTTTTTAAAAAATATTATTAAAATTAAAATAATAATTTTTTATTATTTAACAACGCTTTTTAACTGCTTGAAAGTAAAAGTAAAAAGTATTATGAAAATAAAAGAAAATACATGCAACTTTAATTTTGCCAATACTTGTTAAGTGTTATCTGTAATCATAGAATCATATACTCTAGTGTAGTATTGTATATATATGCACACATTTAGTCTTATTTAATTTTATGATGAAGTTGAAGTTGATATTTTTATGAATGAAATGAAAAAATTTCAGGAGGGCATACAATTGGGCAAGCAAGATGCACAACATTCAGAGCAAGGATCTACAATGAGACGAACATAGATCCGAATTTTGCAAAATCATTGCAAGGAAATTGTCCTAGCACTGGTGGTGATAACAACTTGGCCCCAATTGACACAACTAGTCCAACAAAGTTTGACAATGCTTACTACAAGAACTTGCAAGTGAAAAAGGGTCTCTTCCATTCTGATCAGCAACTCTTCAATGGAGGATCCACAGATTCTCAAGTCAACGGTTATGCCAGCAACCCTTTAAGTTTCTGCAGAGATTTTGGCAATGCTATGATTAAGATGGGAAACATTAGTCCACTCACTGGGACCAGTGGCCAGATTAGAACTAATTGCAGGAAGATCAATTAGGATCAATAAGATCAATAATATAGAAAAATAAATAAATCTGGTTTGTTATCTTTTTTGTTTTATTTAATGATCAAGTCTAATAATGGTATATGAACATTTTTAAGAAAATGTTTGAATATTATTATTTGATTTGAGAATTGAATAAATTGAAAAATAACAAAGTTTGTTTCAGCTTTTTTTCCTTAATTAGGATGGATGTTGCAGTTGTGGTATAGAAACAATTCAGTGTCAGTGTTCCCTCTCAATTGTAACTAATATTGGCTAGTTACTATGGAAATTTTAAAAACTATATAATATACATATATTTGGTTCGTTCTTGAGGACATATATACCCTCACTATATATAATATAGGCCTCAAAGATGGAGAGATAATCATGCTTATCTTGTATAGTGCTTTACCTATTCGTCAAGTCATTATTAATCCATCAATATCACTCATCATATCTTGATAGTATATCCATATATACGTCATAATTATTTGCATTATTGTTTTAATTTAATATGGCATTAATTCATATGAAAAAGATACTTAAAGGGAAAAAAATGAGAAAATACAATAATAATAATATCATTAAATTAAAATACAGAACTAGTGACTCAAATTACTTTCCTTTGTTGATAACTTACATGAATAATGGTTATATTATTGTATTTTGAATAAAAGTTGGATCCGAGAAGTTAATAACGTTCGAAAAACGGATGAAAAATGACTTTAATGAAAAAGTTATGCGTATTTGAAGTTGAGGTTTAAAAGTAGGATTTTGCAAAAATGGCAGAAAACAAAAAATTCTAGTATGTATGTTCACGCATATATTATCGTACGTGCGCATGCACACACCAGAGCGTGTGTAGAGAATCGTATGTACGCACGAGGGGTGTGCGCACGCACACCCTGAAAGCTTTACAAGTTGTGCGTACGCACACGCTGAGAAAGTCATTCTGGTGCATGCGTATGTACAGTATAATGCGTACGCATGATGCCCTGTTTTTGCACTAAAATTCTTTTTTAACTATTTGGCTTTTCTGATAAGCTTAGCTTGTAAGCCTTCGTAACCCCTATTTAAGGTTCGATCGCAGTTGTTAGGTTGCAGAAGAAGGCAATCCCATTGAAGAAGTTAGTTGTTAAAATGAATAACTGAATTAAAGATGCATGCATAATGTTGAACGATTGAGATATTAAAGATGATGAGGATTGGTTTCAATTATGATTTTTGAATAAATTGAAATGATATTGAAAATGAGATTGAATCTGATTGTGATATGTGTAACACCCTACCATATAAAGCTTTACGCCTAGGACGTAAATCAAAGGTGGTAAAGCGCTATGACCCCTAAAATAAAAATACGTAAATAGATATATATGAAGAATAGTTAAACTAGGAGTTTTGGAAGAAAAGATGAACAAAACAAGACTGAACACACGTCACACTCGAAAAAGTGATTAGATATAAGGCTTATACAGAAAACTAAAGAGACAAGTATATAAACAGAGTTTCAAAAGATAGATACATAATCAAGTTCTAAACTCGACCTGCAAAGCAAAGACCTGCTAGAGTATATTTATATACATATATGCAACCCCAAAAGTGTTTACTAAAATACAGAATATAAATCTTGTTTCTCCAAGTCAACCTTTAGGAGGGACAAAATACAAATATATACAAGTGGAAAGCCTAAAATACAAGTACATATACAAAACACAAAGTATAAAATCCCAGAGGTAGATCTTCGCATTCCAAGAGTCTCCAGCAAGCTCAACATGATGTATCACGTTCTGCCTTTGAAAACAACAATATGTCCTTAACGTTTTGGTTCGGGCGTGTGTTACAAGTGCGATTTTTTAAGGCATATGTCCTATAACTATCCACGTAGGGAGACTCAGGATGCCGGTCGATCGCAACAAGGTGGAGGTAAATGTGAAATTGGTAACTGAATTCTAATTTCATGGTATGACTTTGAGACATCATATTTAGTCATAGCTACGACGGTAATGACGGATTAGGACTGTAGGTGTCAAACTTAAGACCGAGCTTGTTTGTGCTGCATAAAGTGTTATTGTTAGGACTCGCCGAAAACAAAGAGATTCTTAGTTGATATCGAAGAATGATTAAGTTCTTAGTGGCTTATAATCAGAGTAGCGCAGCAAAAGTGTGGTGACTTTGGTGACCTTAGGGCTATTATCATAGGTAGAGGAGTTTTGGATATGAAATTAATTAGAACATTGATGAATGATTAAGGAGTGGAAAGTGGAAGTAAAGATGGGCTGCTCACGCTTACTTTTCTTATGGCGATAAAAATTTTGAGGGCAAAATTCTTAATTAGAGGGTAGGATGTAAAACTCGATAAATTAATAAATAATTAATTAATAAATTAATTATGAGTCAAGGGGATTAGAAAATAAATTTTATAATCTAGGAAAGTAAAAATATTAAAAATACTAATTTTAAAGATTTTGACCTAAAGTTAGACCAACGGACCAAACTAGTTGAATCGGGCCTGTTTGGACCTAAGGCCCAACATATAAATGAAGAATCAGCCTTTTCTTTTCCCTCATTAACTGAAACACTTTGAATTTGATGAGGGAGAGGTAAGAACCCTAAACCTATATCACACCAAAAGTTCATTGGATCATAACTCTCAATTTGTAATTTCGATTGACAAGCCGTCTACGGTCACACATTCATCTCGAAATTCTCTTCAAATATATTCGAACAAAGTGGTAAGGAATTTGAATTTCTTATCCAGTTCTTCCCCTCTTACATTTTTTTTATTTTAGGTATTGGATATTGAGGAGTTATGTGATTTTGATGATTTGGAGTACTCTAATAGCGGATAATTGCTGGGTTTCGTCCAATTGTCCCTAGGTAAAGGTAACAAACCATTATCCCCTTTGAATTTCCAGTTATATGAGATTAAGGTATTAAAATTGTGTATGTGTATGAAATTAGGAAATTAGGTTGACTATATATATATATATATATATATATATATATATATATATATATATATATTATGAAGTTGATGTGAAATTGATAAAGAGGTGTGCTTGGGAGTAACTTTGGTGGCTGGACTACCTAAATTGGTGACATTGGAACTTGGAAGTTTGTGTTACAAGAGATTTTGTGGTGTTTTGTGGCTTAGGAGAAAATCAGCCAAGGTATGGTTTTAGTTTTCTATAGTTAATATATAATGCTACTTGAAAATGTAGGCTAGTTGCCATAAGATATGCTATAATGATCTGAATTGTGGTTATAGTGGATTAAATGTGTATAATTATGTTGTTGATAGTGATTGATGTAGTTCGTGAAATTGGGTGTGAAAATGGTTTGAAGAAATTAATGAATTTATGTGTTAGAATGATTGAGAATTGGATAATGAGTATGTGATAGTGTGTATGAATGGATTGTGTTGATTTGGTTATGGTTTAATTGGTTTTGGATTTGAAATTTTGGAAAATTTGTGGTTTTAAATCTTTGGTAAAAACTAAGTTTTGGACCAACTTTGGTAGGTCATAATTTGGCTTCCAGACCCCCAAATATTGTGAAACTTATTTTGAATAAAAGTTGGATCCGAGAAATTTATAACGTTCAAAAAATGAATGAAAAATAATTTTTAACAAAAAAGTTATGTGCATTTAAAGTTTAGGTTTAAAAATAGGATTTTGCAGAAATTGCTGAAAACCAAAAATTCTAGTACGTGTGCCCACGCATAGACCATAGCGTGTGTTGAGAATCGTACGTACGCACGAGAGGTGTGCGCATGCACACTCTGGAATCTTTACAAATTGTACGTACGCACACTATGATGCGTACACACACGCTAGGAAACTCATTCTGGTGTGTGCATATGCATAGTATGATACGTATGCATGATGCCCTGTTTTTACACTAAAACTCTGTTTTAACTGTTTGGCCGTCCCAATAAGCTTGTAAACCACCGTAACTTCTATTTAAGGTTCGATCACTAGCATTAGATTGCAGAAGAAGGGCAAACTCATTGAAGAAGTTAGTTTGATATTGAGAAATAGTTGTTGAAATTAATAACTGAACTAAAGATGCATGGATAATGTTGAACGATTGAGATATTGAAGATGATGAGGATTGATTTTAATTATAATTTTAAATAAATTGAAATGATATTGAAAATGAGATTAAATCTGATTGTGATATGTGTAACACCCTATCACATGGAGATTTACGCCTAGGACGTAAATAAAAGGTGGTGAGGCGCTACGACCTCTAAAACAAAAATATATATATATGAAGAATAGTTTAACTAGGAGTATTGGAAGAAAGGATGAACAAAACAAGACCAAACACACGTCATACTCAAAAAAGCGATTAGATAGAAGGCTTATACAGAAAACCAAAGAGGCAAGTATATATACAGAGTTTCAAAAGATAGATACATAATCAAGCTATAAACGCGACCTGTGAAGCAAAGGCCGGCTAGAGTATATTTATATCCATATATGCAACCCAAAAATGTTTACTAAAATACGGAATATAAACCCTGATTCTCCAAGTCAACTTCTAGGAGGGACAAAATACAAATATAATAGTATTTTTCTTACTTTATTTTTTCAAAATTATCCTAAGATGATAAGTATCCCTTAAGAATAATATTAGATAATTAACAAAATTTATTATTTTTTACCAATATTTAGTCAACAATACTCTAAATTTTAAGTATTAAATTCTAATTCTAATAGTATGAAGATAGAGTGTTAGTTAAGTGTTGGCTAAAGCTTGGTGTTACCAAGTCATACGTTTGCTTTCACCAAGTTTATGAAAAATGGGATTCTAAAAAGATTTTGGTGTGAATGTGGAAGGAAGGGCCAATGTATTTTTGTTTGGGTATGGCAACCATAGAACAATGTTAAACTCTTAATACTATGAAGTGATTTTGAGATAAGAACATAAATTGACTGAATGGAAAGCTAGAGAAGAGAATGTGTGCAAAGAGGATTATATAGTTAACTAACTAATCTCAATAGATTCCTAACTGCACTCAATAATTAAGACTACTTCAATAATAAGAACTATCCTTCACTAAATTGAAATTGTATATTCTAAAGAATTGATTGATGAACAAAATACAAATTCATATTCACATACATCACATTCATGTCTCAACATGCCAACATATAAATTCGTCCAATCCAAATATAATTCACACTAATCTTAATTCATTGTACTTAATTACCCAGACTTACCGGTCACGATCTTGGGCCCAAACCTCATCAATACTCATCATCAGAATCTTTATACATCACATTTTATATCACCAACAATCGTCATCATACTCAATCATACAACACAAATATATATATATATATATATATATATATATATATATTTAACAACTTCACCCTCATCTTAACACATATCCTCTTCAATTTACATCATCAAACTAATCATACATTATATACATATTCACATTTAACCCAGCAAACTCAACAATTCAAAGCATTCAAGTTTATCTTATGGCCACTAGCACAACTAGAAAATTGCTTATATTAGATGGATTTACAGACAAATTTGGTCTTCACTACAGACAAATTTTTGGTTACTGATAAAATTATCAATGGATTTTATTCCTCTATAAAAGTCTCATCGGAAATTACTTACGGACAGAATTTTTCAATTGATAATTGATGCGTGAGCATCTTTCCTATTTTTCCTAGGGAATTCGTATTCTAATTTATTAAGTTTAATCAAGATTTAAGTATTTTCTCAAGCCACTATAAATACTACTTTGAGTTGTGTGAAATTTGATTTATTTCAGGTAGCATTTAGGCAAGTTTGACAGAATTCATGTAGAAGAAAAAGAAGAAAGTGGATGATGCTGTCAACCCTGAACTCCTCACACTCTAATGAGCATAACTTGTGCTACAAAGGTCTGATTGATGAGACTTTAGCAGCATTGGAAGGCCAACTTATAGAGCTTTCCAATGATATATAATAGTTTATATTTTTCTTCTGAAATCATGGCGCCAAATACCATCAAGGTGGCGCCAAACTTGGTCAAACTTGCGATTCTCCAAGTTTGGCGCCAAGATCAAGAAAAACTCCCACTATGTGCTGTCTTGGTGGTGCCAAACTTGGAATTTTCCAAGTTTGGTGCCAAGATCAAGAAAAAGCATCCAATTCATGCTGCCTTGATGGTGCCAAACTTGGATTCGGAGAGCCATTGAGTATTGCATGCGGTTGAAGTGGCACCAACCCAAGTTTGGCACCAACCTTAGAGAACTTGGTGGTCCCCACACTCAATTGAAGCCAGCAACGAAGATCCTTTACTTATTTTGATTAAACTTTATTTTATTTACAATAGAAAAAGATATTATTTAGTTTTAGAAATATATTTTACATTAATTAGGATTTGATATAAAAGGGAAAAGATTCAGCCCTTCGAGCTCTCTTCTCTCTTCTCATCTTTCGTACTTTTCAGATTTACACACTTTTTCTTTGCTAGGGTTTACTTTCTCCATGAGCAACTAAACCTCCTCTATTAAGATTAGGATCTCTGTTTATTCTATGGATTAACCCTCATTCTAATTGTGTTCTTGCTAAATCTTGGAAAAGTAATTTACTTAAACAACAGCTTGAAAATAATTTCTCCTGAATCACTAATTATCTGGACTTAACGGGATACGTGACATATAATCCTTTTATATTTGGGTAATTAGGATTTTTGTGGTACATAAACTAGAAATGGACTTAAACATCTAATTGAAATTAAGTGACCAAGGAATTAGCGGTTAATTAGGTTAGAGGAGACTAAATCACTAAAGAATTATGGTTTAGTCAAATATAGTTTGTCATGAATTGAATCTTGCATGATTAAAATAGTTGGTAAGAAATAGAAATCCGAAAGATAAACAACTCTGAAACCTTAACTGTTTTCCCTCATATTCTTCATATCAATTTACTATTTGCTTTCTAATTCTCTGATTTTACTGATTAATGCAATAAAACTCTCAAAATACCATTTTTTGCTTGTCTGACTAAGTTAATTACTCAACGATTTTTGCTTGATCCATCAATCCTTGTGGGATCGATCCTCGTTCACCTGAGGTATTACTTGGTACGACCAGGTGCACTTGCCGGTTAGTTTGTGATTTTTGAATTCCACATCAGTAATTTACCGATGTAAAACCCGGTTAATTAACGGCTAATTAACCCATAAATGAAAATTTATTTTAGAAAGTCCAAAATGTGATTTTTATGGCTAAATGTGATAGAGGAGATTGAGACGAGAATTTCGATACCAATTTTATAGAATTCGGACCAAGATTGGACCGAACGGGCCAAACTGGACTCAAAGTGGGCCCTTGGCCCAACATAACTAAACCAAAACCCTAGTTTTCAGCACTCTCTCTCCTCATTAAACACACACACATGCTGAAATGGTGGAGAGGAAGGGAAGAACACTCTCTCAAGTTCTCTCCCTTGGTTGATCTTCAAACTACCATAACTTTTGATCTAGAGCTCCGATTGTCGCACCGTTTACGGCCACGCATTCACTGCGGAGAGCTCTAAAAAATCCATACAATCAATCTTGAGGTAAGCCACGTTTTGCTCTTCAAATTTCCAGCTTTGATTTCGAGTTTCATGAGCAAAAATGTTGAGATTTTGGGCTCTTTGATGTTATAGGACCCAACTCTCTTAAAGGAGAATGTTAATCTTGTCTCCTTGGACCTTGGGTGTGGTAAGATTCTCAACCCTAGTATAATTTGTTGTTCTATGATGGTTGGGTATTGAGATGTTGTGTGTGGGTATGATGATTGTGGCTTAGGTTGTGTATGTGTGAATATTGGAGCTTGATTGGTGATTTTGAAAAGCTTGAAAATGAAATTTGGTGGTGAAAAATCTGTTCTTAGAGGTGTTGAGGCCTTAAGAGCTTGAGGAAAAGTGGTTTGGAAGTGCTCCGGTTGAGCTTGAGAAATCGGCTAAGGTATGGTCTCGGTTTCCCATATCTAATATGTAATGTGGTAGGAAATACTTAGGCTAGAAGCCCTAAGATAGGCATTGAATTGTTGATGTTGTTGAATAGTTGATATATATGATGTGGTCATATATGTGATGATGATTATTGATGCCTTGATGGTATGATGTATAAGAAATATGCATGTTGTGATATATGCTTGATGATTGATTATGGTTGAATTGTGGGTGAAACCATGTTGATGGTGAGTATGATATTGATTATGTACAATGATGGTTAATTGGAATTGGTGTTGTTAAAAATTGGCATGAGGAAGAGTATATGATATGTCAATGTGTTTGAGTTTGAACCACTTGGGTGAAGTGGGTTAAAATGATGGGATAGTGATTTTTGTGAATTGTGGTAAAGTGTCAATGTGTGAGTTGAGGAGGCTTGATGTTGACTTTGGTATGTTTTGACTGATTTCAAAGAAAAGGGATGAAATTGGCATGTTTTGATTGATTTTGAAAAGAGTTAAAAATGGCTTGTTTTGAAAATGGCACTTTGTGGTTTTGTATGAAAAATGTGGTTTTGGGCATACTTTGATGGGACATAACTTGGACTACGGATCTTCATTTTGTGTCAAATCTATTTAGAAATGAAATTGGATCCGGGATGTCCATGCCATTCGAAGAACGGGTGAATAATGATTTAAAATGAGAAAGTTATGTCAGTTGGAAGATTGGGGGTTGAATCTGTGAATTCTGCAGATTTTAACTTAGAAAATTTTTAGCAGAAAGACCCCCGCGCGTAGGCGCACTTGGCTGTAGAAAAGTGCCATCCACGCATGCGCGTGGTGTACGCGGGCGCGCCGATGTGCTGTACCCAATGCCCAGCCATTTTACAGAGGGTTGTGCCTGAACTGTGCCAGTTTTGTGCCTAGGGCACGAGAGCACCCACGCATACAGATGGCTGACGCGTGCGCGTCGCTTGGCTATTTTTCAATCTACGCGTTAGCGTGCATGACGCATACGCGTCGATGAGTTTTGTGGCCATCCACGCGTGCGCGTACGTGGGGCCCTGTTTTCATTCCAAAGTTGATTTTTGAGTTTTAAAAGCCAAATCTCATACTTCTAAGCCTCCGATCTCACCACTTATGTCTTAAATCATTATGATATGTCTAGCTATGAGAAAAAGGGCTAGTGAATGTGGTAACTTGCGAGTGAAGCAAGGGAAAAATGAATGATCAATGAGGATCAAAGATGATTATGTGAGATGCGGAGGATGGTGGTGGAAGTGCTTGTTATGCCATGGGCCGAAGGGCCGTAATTGTTAATGAAATGGCTGGTTATGGATTTAACCGTGAGCCGAATGGCTGGTTATGGATTTAACCGTGAGCCGGATGGTTAGATTATTGCCGTGTTACGGCGGAGCCATGATTATGGCTAAGTATAAATGCATATATGCTGTTGAATAAATTGTGAATGTTGCACTTCCACTGTTGGAGATGAGAGTTTCCCTGGAAGAAAGCAGTGGCTTGCCACCACGTGCTCCAGGTTGAGACTCGAAGCTCTTTTAACCCTATGTCGTAAGTGTGGCCGGACACTGTGAAAGACCCGGATGAGCTCGCCCCCGTAAATATTCACCAGTGAAGGTGATGGATATAGATCATGATTATGATCAAGTTTATGATGAGTATAACTCGAGTTGGGGATGCGCGATAGAGGGACAGTCCAATGGTTAGCTACCAGGACTTGTCGGGTTGGCTCTATAACCGACAGATGATATCATCAGCCACTAGGGACATGCATTCATCATATGCATACTATATGAATTGTTTGAGATTGCCTATTTGACTGCATATTACTTGCTAATTGTCTAAATGCCTTATTTGTTCCTATTTGTATAATTCCTGTTTGATATAACTGTGTTTGCTACATTATACTCCTACTGGTGGTTGGGGGGTCTGAAGGAATTGGAAAGAGAAGTACTATTTAGACTGAAGAATCTTTAGTCAGATGCCCTTTTATGGTTTAGCTTGTTTATAAACTTTGAATTATCTGGAGGAAGTTTTAGGATTGCCTTTGGCTTTCCTCTATTATTATGTATTATATATGTGGAAGCTGTTACCATGCTGGGGACCTCTGGTTCTCACCCATGCGAATTTTGTGGTTTTCAGATGCAGGATATGAGGTTTCCCGCTGAGGCATGCTGGAGACTTCTAGATTTGCGAAGATCCTTTGTTCTTGGGACTATGTTTTGGTTTATATGTTTTGCTTAGATACTTTTATCTCCATTAAATAATACAAACTGTGATGACTCCTCTTATGGGAGATTTTGGAGAATAGGTTTTATGTATTTGTGTCCCTTTGGGTTTCCTTGGGGTATCTTATTCTATTTATATGTATATATCGCTATGCTCGGACCGGTTATCTTCGCAACCGGATTTTGAGTCTTGATATTCCTGTTTTTGACACTCCTTTGTATATATATATATATATATATATATATTCTCGTGTTGGCTTATCCTTTGTTCGTTACGTTATCGATCGGAGTGTTGCGCTTTCGAGTTACAATTTTTGTTTATCCCTTTTTCTACAAAGGCTCCTAGTTATAAACCTTATTCATACTACTATACGTACTAAATTTTTATTTGAGGTTGTAATGCCCTGCCATCTCTGAATTATGACTTAAGTATAATTCTCTGTATGGTAGGGTGTTACAACCGACAGTTTTTTTCCCATTACCGATAGAATTTCCCTCGATAATGGTTCCCCCTTTCACTAAAAAGCCGTCAGTTTTTCTGACAGATTTTCTATCGGTAATTTACCAACATACTTTTTCCGTTACCAACAAATTTTTCCTCAGTAATCGTCACTTCCATTTCACTTAAACCATTCGATTTTCTAACAGGTTTTCTGTCAGTAACTAGCGTCATATTTTTCGTCAATAATTGGATCCTTGGGAAAGCATTTTCAAACTCTAAATACAAATGAAAAATCCGTCTGTAAATCTGTCAATAAAGTTAAATAGAATTTTTTTTAGATTTTTTTCGTTGCAAAATAAACCTATTTTCATACAAAATAAATATAAATTTAATGAATACAAATTTTTATCTCAAAAAATAAACAAGTTCATCGTATTATCAAACTAAAATAAAATATTAGTATAAAAATAATGTCTATAATAAAGAGTGCATGCATAGTTGGATTATTGTACAAGACCCTAATTACCAAAACCCTAGCTGAGCTACAGCACCAATAGTTTGAAGTAATGGTCAATAACTATTAACCAAGATCTTCATTTGGGTCCTTACATGTTACAGAACAACCTTCAAATAGAAAAAAGTTACAGGGTGAATTCTTTTCTAAATACTTTGTTGAATCATTTCAACTGTAGCAATTCATGGTAGCAAATATAGGCTAACCAAGGTATGATGTAAGAAGATCGGTGTAAGCAACAAACAAGACTGGCTTGTGATTACCTATATACACCTTTCTCAAAGAATACAAAATTCATATTCTTATGTACATCAAATCTTCTTCCACTGTGTTTTAGTGGAAGTGAATATAATGGCCAGCAAGATATCAACATGGCTCCAAAGAAATTTCACATTTATAAGCATTCTAATACTCTAGAGAAAAAGAGCTACAAATAGGTTTCGAATTGGTTCCACCTATATATAATACGAAAGCATAATCAGACAACTGCAATGAACTTTACAATTCAAAAAAATAAATAAACACAAGAATGATACCTGATCCAAAGTATGTTGAGCAAAATCTGTTGTAGAAATTAAACCATAACACCAGCCATAAATGAACCTAACTCAAGACCAAGGATGAAATTATCACTGTACTGAAAAGATATTAAATAAAGTTAACAAAATGCATAGAATCATAACTAATTGTTTACTATAAAAAACTGTATATAAACAAATGTTAGACAAGGCCATTAGGATTTCAATGGTTTTGGAAAAGCAACATGGAATGACACAAAAATAAAGAAAAACTTAACATATGATTTTCTTACCCATGCAGAAAGCAACATCAGCTAGCTGATAAAGTTCATTTGTCTGGAAAGAAAAGGAAGCTCATGAAAAGTGCTAACAGAGGCAAGAAAGTGGAAGTAAAACTGTGAAACAATTATGAATTACCCTTACCTGAGATGAGAGCTGCATCATCAGTTTAAGAAAGCGAGGAACAAATGACCAAGGCAAGACAGAAGTAGCAGTGAGATACAAGGACGGCATTAGCATCATGCTGCCACCCAAAACTAGAAGCTGGGCAAATAATAAACCCACAGTGCAATCTTGGATATACAAGTGTTGAACAAGGACCAAGAAACGGACAAGTCAAATCTTATACATTACTTTATGAAAATCTAACAAGTTACTTTTAAAAATCTAACAAGTTACCATTTAACAGTCAATCTAAAAGATACCTGAAAAATAAGAGTCCCAATTGTAACTTGAAAATGAAGAGCATTATTAGTATTTCGATCCACCAACAACTTTAAGACCTGGTTAAAAGTGAAAGTAAAGGCGTCATGTCAGAATTCACGAAGCACCAGATTTTTTTTTGATAAAAAATAGGGGATATATACAATATTTTTTGATTTGGAGAAACAGAAAAAATATATCACTACTGTTGATGACATGGAGAAAAATGAGCCAACAAAAACACCTTCAGACAATTTGGCTCTAAATATCTGCAAATTAAGTGGAAAATGATGTTTAGAACCCATCTCTATTCAATGATAAATGCTTAATTCTATTGAAGACCATAACATATACACTCAACACCATACCTATACAACTTAAAATTTACACGAGCACAACTTGCTTTAGCAAAAATGATAGTGAGTTATTGAGAACAATTTACCTGTACCACTAATAAATAAAGTTATCTAATATTTTTTATTTCAATTAGTATTTAAAACATTATTAAATAAAGTCAAAGAACTAAAGAATATAAATGACTAATGCTAAATTTTCATTTAAAATATCAAATAATGAGCAGATAGCCTCCTGAATAATATATTTAGAAGGCATCAGGGCAAAGGTGCAGGCATACTTAGAATTATAGAAGAATTTAGGACCATTTATTTGTCCCTTCCCAAACTTGCATTCTAGGAAACGTAAAAGTGCACTATCATCTTCCTGAATAGACAAATTGAATACAAATATAAGTATGTTAATCAATTTTTTTTAATTTTAAGAGTTAATCAAATTTATCAAAGAGTAGCTTTTGGTTACATGCATGAGAAGTGACTGAAAGGACAGGCAATTATAATGTCAAATAATACAAAGAATGTGAAACACCTTTTTAACCACCACATCAGGGATATATATACATGAAGCAAATCACTCAACCTGCTTTGTATATAAAGAAAGCAGCAAGTTATGAACTCTGGGATCTTTGTTATGTAATCTATGAACACAATATTCAAGATATTTGATGACCTCATGTGTCTCATTCCTGCAAGTAAAAAAAATGGATATAAAATTAAAATTAAAATTCTCAAATAGAATATCATAAAAGTTTATGAAAATATGTTGGATGTAGGTAGAAAAAAAACTAATAGAAAATAATTCAATTGATGAATAAGGGAGAAAAAGCAAAAGCAAAATAATTGAATTGGTGAACTCATTTCTAAAAATGATAAAGTTGCCTCTGGAGTGTCCAATCAACTCCAATAAACTCCTTTTCATCAGTCACGTAAACTTTCATTCCTATAAAAATATCAATATCCAATTATACATTTATCAAAAGAGAATTAGAATACTCACACCATATCACAAATAAGTTACCAAGACATAATCAATTACATGAACATAATGGAAACAAAGAAACCATACTTT